>NW_024425897.1:20666975-20725596 GCF_017311325.1 Ursus maritimus
TTGTGGTTACGACCTTCACTTTGAGAGGTAAGAAGTTGTCCCTCAACCCAGTTGTTACCTTGTATAAAAATTGTTTCCGGCCACCAGAGGCATCCCCGAGAGAATCCTTGCTGGGAGCCGCTCCCTCTGCCGTTCTAAATGCCTGCTGAGTTTCTAATGTCCAGAATTGTCAAAGTGGGTTTTAGAGCCCATTTGGAAACAGACGGTTCTAAACAAAAAAATTCATCTGCTCACAGTTCTGGAGGTCAGGGTGTCAACAGGGTTGGTGTCTCCTGAGGCCGCTCGTTGGCTTGTGGACGGTCACCTCCTCACTGGCCCACGGCCCTGCCTGTGTGCGGGCGCGTCCCCGCTGCCGCCCCACTTCTGAGGGGGACGCCAGTCTGCTGGTCTGGGCCCTGCCTTGAGGACCTCCTTTAACTCAGTCACCTCTTTAAAGGCCGCGTCTCCTAACACAGTCACACGGGGGGGTTTAGGGCTTCATCACAGGACTGGGGGTGGGGGGCCGATTTCTCATTCCAAAGACTCTTTGCTCCTCGGAGTCCCACTTTGTCTCCGAGCCCCCATTGTCCGCCCTCCCTCCCTGCCAGGCCGCAGCTCGCCAGGTCCCCAGGGCCAAACAAGAATGGTTTCCCCTTCCTAGCTGTACGGGAGTCCCAGGCAGCTGTGCTGTGCTTACAAACAAGCAAACCCCCCTGGCCTCACTCTGGCGCCCCCCACCCCAGGCAGGGGGGGTCGGGGAGGGAGCGGCGGCCTGGAGCGCGCTCTTTTAAAACCCGTGTTCAGGGCTCAGAAATGGTTTGCTGCTTGGCACCGTCATTTTGTACCTTTGCGGAAGGCTCAGTGTCCGTGTCCAGACGAGTTTTCTGATTGATTTGAGAAGCCAGTAAGAGAGAGGATTTGGGGGCTTTTGAAAAGTAGAATCACCCGCTTTGGACTAGAAAGTGCATTCAAAGTGGGAAGGTTGCAGATTGGCCTGCAAGTGACATTTGTTACAGCTCGAGGGCTTGTTCCTGGGCACCTGGGGCCATGCGGGCGCCCTGACTGACGCTCCTTGCCTCCTTCCCGCACCCGGCCTAAGGGCCGCAGCCGGTGGCATCTGCCGCCGTCCGCCGGCCGGGAGGGGATCCCCTTCTGGAGGAAGCGCGCTCTCAGCACTGCTCGGGCGGACACGCGGCCTGTCCTGAGAGGCTGTGCCCCTGGCCGGAGGCACCCTGTGTGGCATGTGGCCCAGAGAGGGGCCGCGGGCTCCGAGCTGGAGGCGCCCATCGCCCCGCCGGCCTGCCCGCCTTTCTGGGCCACGGCTGACCGGGGTGGGAGAGGCCGCGTGGGCACAGGGGACGCTGCCGGCGGTTCTGCAGCCCGGGCCATCGCTTTGTAAAGCTTCAGTAAAGGTGGCTCCCGACATTTTCAAGGGGTAGGTTTTCTCAGTACTTAGAAGGGGGGGTTACACAAGACGTCTGCTTGTTTCGTGTTTCCGCATCACTCGGCGCCCGGCGTTGGGGTGGCGTGCGGTGTCCCGTTAGCTGCAGCGATGCGCTCCCAGACCCCTGTGCCCACGCCCTCGGCCGGGTGCCTCCCAGGCGCCCTCGGCCGGCTCTGGGGACGGCGCGGCTGTGTCGTCGCCAGCTGCATTTCATACTTAAGGACACCAGGCCTCGGAAAGCAGCTGTCCTTGAGGCCCAGGTCACCGGTGGCCTAGATTTCGGCCCAAGGACTCCAGAGCCCCGGTGCTTAGCCCTCCGCCCTCTGCCCACGCGCAGGAGGGAGGCTCGGTGGGTGCATGCGGCCGGGCTCTGGACGGTGGCGCCGCTCCCACCCTCCCGCCTGTGTGCTCGCTCCTCCTGGGCGGGGCGGGGGGGGGGTCCCCTTGCACCAAGATGCCAGCTGCGAGCCCAGGTGCTGTTCCAGATCCCCCGGGGGCTGGGACGCGGCCCCCGGCCCACCTCGCCCTTCTCGCCCGGCCCAGGTGTGCCTGCATCGATGTCCGACACGCGCACAAGGCCTCAAGGAAGTGGACGCTGGAGATGGACGTGGCGCTCGTGCAGTACATCAACCGGCTGTGCCGCCACCTCGCCATCACGCCCGCGCGGCTCCACCCCCACGAGGTGTATCTGGACCCCGCCGATGCCGCCGACCCCAGAGTGGCCTGTCTCTTGAGTATGTGGGCTCTGGGGGCGGCCCCTACGACAGTGGAGGGGGGGCGGTTAGAAGGACTAGAGGTGCTTTTCACGGCCATCGAACACGTCCTTAGGCTCACCTGCTGTGACCCTGGGGGCAGAGATGGCAGCTGCATTAAATGGGCGAGGCCTTACTCCCGGCCCCTTGGCACAGGGGCAGGCGCGGGCGGGTGGCGGCTGGGAGGCCCGCCTGGAGGCCACCCCACATGCCAGGCCCCCCGCCTAGAGGCCCCCACAGATGGCAGGCGGGTGGCGGGAGGCAGCGGGGATCAGAGCTGTCTCCTGCCTCGGAGGCATTCTTCAGCTCGAGACCGCGGTGTGTCTTCATTAAAGGCGAGGATACGCCTGCACGCACCGTGTGCACACAAGAGCAGGCGTTCTGCATAAATCCATCCCCGGGAGGGGACCCTCGTCCCGGCATGCTGGCTTGTTCTGTGCCTGTGCCGTGTGTGCCACGGGCGGCCTGGGCTTTTGCTCTTTGCTCTTGCACATACTTTGAAGGTAAACATGGGCCAGAAATCGTCCTGCTGTCATCCTCTCACAGCTGGAGAGGAGACAGATATGAGGACAAATGAGACCGCGTGCCAGTGTCTCAATGTCCTGGTCTTGACATATGCTGTCACTTTGGGGGAAGCTGATGAAAGGTACACGGGACTGTGTACTATTTTTGCAACTTCTAGAAGTCTGATTATTTCAAAAGTGGAAGTTAAAAATAGCATAGGCCACAGCCCTGGCCTGCCCTAAAGATAGGCTGAGGGGGCCCTTGGATTCCCCACGAGCCGGCGCCTCCCCCTCTGCTTCTGCTTGGCATGGGTTCAGGCAGATCGGGGGCACGCCCGCGCAGCCTCTGGGGGTCCCGGGGATAAAAATCCCCGGCGGGATCCTCCTGGTGCCCCCCCCCCCCGCCAGGGACAGGGGCCACTTGAGCTCGTTCCACCCCAAGAGCCTCGGCCTGACCGCCCCTCATGCCCTGCAGACGTGCCCATCGAGAGCCTGCGCCTGCGCTTCGCCCTGCTGCAGTCCCTGAACACCACGCTGGAGACCTTCTTCCTGCCCCTGGTGGAGCTGCGCCAGACGCCCATGTACACCCGCAGCATCGCCGCCCTGCTGAAGGAGGCCAAAGGTCAGCACCCAGCCCAGTGCCTGGGAGGCGCCCTCCTTACACGGAGCACGCTGGGTCCCGCCGGGCAGCACCTCCAGCCCAGAGCCGTCACTTCAGTTGCGCTCTGAAAAATTACATTCACTCAAGTTTTCAGGGGTGCCTGGCCGGCTCAGTCAGAAGAGCATGTGACGCTTGATCTCGGGGTCATGAGTTCGAGCCCCGTGTTGGGGATGGAGGTGACTTAAATCAGTTCAGTGTCTGGCTCTTGATCTCAGCTCAGGTCTCGATCTCAGGGTCATGAGCTGAAGCTCCACGTTGGGCTCCATTATTTAAAAAAAAAAAAAAAATAGAAGGCTCTGATTCACTGTCTTTCCCCTACATTCCAGAGATGATCATCAACAGCTGAGCACCTGTCCTTCCAGACTTTTCTGTTCACAAATACACACATGATTTTTTAAAAAATCAAAAGCGGGTATCCTAGCAGATGTTCTGTTCTGCGCCTTCACCTTTGGGATTTTATTTTCTCCACTTCATAAAATGCTACAGCAAACCTCCTCATACTTCCTGTATTTCTGCCAACGAGGTGTTTGCTGGGCATGACAGAGGCCGGGGTTCATAGGTTACCATGGAGGCAGGTACTAACAAATTGTCCCCTGGAAAGTCAGGGCTGTGTGCACGAGTGCCCCATTCAGGGGCCTGGAGGGCGTCCCATGAGAGACTGCACCCAGAGGGGGCAGGCCTTGGGGTGACAGGGAGGGAAGGAAAGCAGTCCCGTCAGAGCCTCTCCCCCCCCCATTCTTCCCTTCAGGGCTGATCTTTTATGACACGAAGGTGACCGTCATGAATCGGGTGCTGAACGCCACCGTGCAGAGGACAGCTGACCATGCGGCTCCCGAGATCACTTTGGACCCACTGGAAATCGTGGGAGGTAAGATTAGCTACACACAGAGCAGAAAATGTACGATAGCCGTGATTGAACAAACCATACGGTCGACTTCTTGAACATGAAAGAAGCCTCTAGAAGGAAGTACAAACATTCATCTGGCCGCTTCTGTCCTCCTCCCAAGTGTCCCAGCGTGTGGCTTCCACCTTCAGGGTCCCCTAGTGAGCCTGCATGCTGGGCAGCAAGAGGAAGGGGAGAGACAGAAGGAGCTCTCTGCTTCCCAGAGCCTCACCTCTCCTTCCCGTCACACTGGACAACTGTCACAGGGCCACACCTAACTGTGTTGGGGGGGGGAGGAGTGGAGACGTTCTGGTTGGCCATGGACTTGCTGGAATTGGGGTTCCAGCATTGAAGAAGAGGGGGCAATGGCTCCTGGGGAGGCGGCCATGGCCTATGAACACACAGCGTGGAGGGAATGAGAGAAGAGCGTGGATGGGGGGGGGCCTCCCCTGGGGACAGAGGGGAGGCATGGAAGACGTTCCAAGAGCAGAGAGAAGGCAGGGTGGCTGTGAGCCAGCGTCGGGAGAGGCCGAGAAGCAGACGCAGGCCTGGCAAGGCATCTGTCCCAGGGCGGGAGAGCAGAAGACGGTGCCAGGAGGCTTTGACTGCTTTCCGTCTCTTTCCAGGGGAGATCAGAGCCTCTGAAAACTCCTACTTCTGCCAGGCTGCCCGGCAGCTGGCGTCCGTGTCGTCCTCTCAGCTTTGCGTCAAGCTGGCCAGCGGTGGGGACCCCACCTACGCCTTCAACATCCGCTTCACCGGGGAGGAGGTCCACGGCACCAGTGAGTGCGCCCCCTGCCGGGCTCTGTGCAGCCGGTTCAGGGTAGAGGCTGTGCGAGGGTGTGGACATTCCTGGGGTTATTTGTAGCCTGCTCTGCAGAAGCCAGGACTGCCCCCAGAGCGCCAGGCCCGTCCAGCCCCTCCAGCCCCAGCCCCCGGGACTTGCCCCTGGCCTGGGCGGGAACGGCGCTTGCCAGCGACTTCCACCCCGCACCCCCAGGCTCGGGACCGCATCTCTGATCAGGGCTGAGTGGACACCGTGGAGACACCGTCAGTGCGGATTGGCCTCGTGCCCCACGAAGGGCCCCCGGCCGAGGGGTGGGCTGGGCTCAGAGCTTGTGTGTGTCCCATGAGAGACAGGGTGCTAGGGGAGCCCTTCTGTCACTTCACTGTGCGGCAGTGAGGGACAGCAGCTCGGAAGCTGCTCCCTCGTGACCCTTTAAGCTGTGCTTAGTGAGCCCCAGACATTCAGGAAACGTTTGATGAGAGAAGAGACCCAGTTCTTGAGCCGGACGCAGCGGGAAAGGCCGGGCCCTTGGGGCAGCTCTCTCTCCCATTCCCACTCGCATCCCGGGCACCCCGCTCCGGCGGGGCCTCCGGCCGGCACCGTGGCACCCTCTGGGCACCCGGGCCGGGCCCTCTCAGAACACTCGTACCCACTGAGCGCGCCGAGGGTGCCAGGCCCACCCTCCACACCTGACCCTCCTCATAGCACCGGAAGTGCACGAGGCCGGCATTGTCCCACGTGACTGATCGTAGCTTCCCCCAGGTCAGGCAGCTGGCTGTGGTTCAAACCCAGGTCTGTCCAGTTCCACGGCCCAGCCCTTGGTGGCTTCCGCAGGCAGAAATCTGCTTCCCCGTGCAAAATGAGCGAGGACCTCTGTCCCCAAGCAGCTGCTCTGCATGGCTCTGAGCAAGCAGCATGTGCGCACAGCTGTGCTCAGAGCCTCCGACCTTAGGGCCCTGCCCGGGGATGCACAGCGGGACAAGACCCAGCCACAGGGAGGCGTCGGCCAGAAAGCCAAAGGCATGTTTGGAAGGACAGAAGCCGGGGCCGTTTGTGGCCCATTGCCCTCTGCAAGCGCTCGTGCATCGGTCCGTGCAGTTTGACACTGGCTGGACGGACCCTGAGCACCTGGGCCTCGGTGGGGGGCGGTGCTGAGTAGGACAGGTGGCCCCGCTTTTGGTACAACCTGGAGCGACAGGCGCAGATCAAGCAAGCCTGCAAATCAGCGTGAGCTTGCAGCCGTGGAGACAGCCCAGTGCGGCTCTGCGTCGGGGCTCAGGGAATCCTCGGAGCCAGCCCCGGACGTAGGTTCGATTACTGTCCCCATTTGATGGGTTGGGCCACCGGGAAGTGAATCCCTGGAGGTCACCCAGCTAGTAAGTGGCACAACAGGACTTGACCCCTGGTCTCCCCGCCCTCGGATGAGGCTTCTCTCCCCTCCACCGTAGCTGCATTCAGGTTGGCGAACGAGCTGAGGTGCAGGCGGGCTGCTAGGGTCTCGATGCTGACAGGTGTCCGTGTGTCCCACAGGCGGCTCTTTCCGGCACTTCCTGTGGCAGGTGTGCAAAGAGCTGCAGAGCTCCTCGCTGTCCCTCCTGCTGTTGTGCCCCAGCTCAGCTGTGAACAAGAACAAGGTAGGACGCCCGAGGCGAGGGCGGCGGCGGGGCGCTGGCTTGGGGCCTTGGGGGGGTGCTCTTCCAGCCCTTCCCAGTCTGCCTCCCGGGCTGGGAGCTCTGGGCCAGAGGCCCGAGCGGCTGCAGGCACCCATGTCGCTTCATGTCTGCCTCCGCTTCCAGGGCAAGTACATCCTGACCCCCAGCCCCATCACCTACGGGGAGGAGCAGCTGCTGCACTTCCTGGGCCAGTTGCTGGGAATTGCGATTCGAGCAGATGTCCCTCTTCCCCTGGACCTCCTGCCTTCCTTCTGGAAGACCCTGGTGGGGGAGCCCCTGGACCCGGACCAAGACCTACAGGAAGCAGACATCCTCACCTACAATTATGTCAAGAAATTCGAGAGTGTAAGTGAATAGTACGTGCTGGGGACGGCAGAGCTCTGGGGCAGTGTCCCCGGGGCTCCTTGCTGCCTCCGTGGCCTGCTGTCCCCTGGTCCTCCGTGCCATGGGAGCCCAAGCGTCCACCTGAAGACCGATTGAGATCTCCCAAAGAACGTCAGGGAATGCGAGCCGTCTCTGCCAGGCTTACTTCATGGGGACAGAGGCCCCTCTGGCTTCTCTTCCTGTTCGATAGCAGCAGAGTGGGGGGTGACTGGTGTGCCCTGACAGGCCTCCCACAGACACAGGGTTGAAGGGTTCCCGGCAGCTGACTGAGCAGAGGTGACGGGAGGGCAACTCCTACAAGCAGACTCACTTTCACTTTTAAGAGCTTGGTTTTGGGGCCTCAGAGTGCAGGAGATTGGCCGGGGAAGGGTTTGGGAAAGTAGCTCTCCTCCTCCTCGTGCCTTGAGACATGCAGACAGCGAGAGCACAGGCGGTGTCTGGCCGTCCCTCTGCCCGCACAGCCCAGCCCCCAGAGGCGGTGCAGTCAGTGCCCAGGCTGCCGGCTGGGCCCATGGGAGCCGTTAGATCTGGCCACTGGCTCGCAGTCGTGGAGGCCGGCTGTGGGCCAGGCTCTGGGCTCTCACTGCAGCCACAGGGAGCTCCCCGGTTGCTCTCTGGGTATGTGAGGCAGTGTGTTCCAGAGGGCTGTGCACACACGTCCTCATGACAAGGGCAGAAGGGGGAGGACAATGAACTGTCTTAAGGGTCAAAGCAGGACAGCCCCCCATGGGCTAGGGACTTAGGAGTCCCTGCCAGGCACTGCTTTGAGAAGTCCTCCCAGGGCTATGGATAGCAGCAAGGGCCTGGGGCAGGCAGGGGATATAAGACAGAGTCCAGACAGACAGTCCAGGCAAGGCTTCTTTCTGAAGGGGTTGGACAAAGCCTCAGAGAGTGCTGGGATACCAGACTACACCAAGGTTGGGGCATACAGACCAGGAAGAAAGATTCGGAACTTCTGGCCCTTGTACCTGCAGCCTTCGCCATCCCAAAGTTAGATTTCTGTTTTCCTCTGGGCCAGATCCTATTATCTCCTCGGTAGCCCAGCGTGTACATCAGTGTCTTTTGGAACCTAATTTTGGTTTTTTAAATGATTTGCTTTTAAAACTAAATATGGATATAGATTTGGCTTCGGGCAAGGCTCAGTCCAGGTGTTCAAATGATCATCAATAATTGGTTTCAAGATGGTCCCAACAGTACAAGAGGTACCATCTCACTGGTGTGGACAAAACTGTAAAAGAGGGCTACTCCTTCCACATGGTAACAGAAAAAGCCCTGCAATTTGGGTCTCATTAGCCAGGCCTCAGGCACATACCCGCCCCTGAACTCATGGCAGCTCTGGGCAGGCCCGTGCCATGTGCACCTTCATGATGGTCAAGGGCAGCCCCCGTCCACACGGTGCCCGCTGTTTGCCCAACTGGAGATCAGGGTTCCATCTTCCAGGGGACCTTGGGAGCGGGTCAGGCAGTCAGCCTCGGTCTGCCTCTGCCCTCCAGATCAACGATGAGACCGAGCTGGAGGCCCTGTGTGCCGAGATCGCCTCCCAGCACCTGGCCATCGAGAGCCCCGAGGGTCCCAACAAGCCGTTCTGCAGGTTCACCTACCTGACCATGACGGGCGAGGAGGTGGAGCTATGCAGCCGCGGCCGGCACATCCCTGTGGCGTGAGTGTTGTGCCTGCGGCAGGGCTGGCCGCTCTGGCTGGCGGGGTGCGCGCCAGCGCCTGGGCTTGGGCGGCCGGGGCTGGGTTGGGGACAGATGGATTTCACCAGTGGGAGGAACATGAGGCAGGACATTGGGTGCCGGCAAGGATGGAATGTGTTCAGCAGAAGGCCTTTTAATAAGAAAAGCCCAGCTGGGAGGTGGGGGACTCCCGGAGGCACGAGAGAAATTGGTGGGGCTGCCAGGACCAGGACATCTCGGTCACTGGGCCTCCCCTCCTGCCTGAGACCTCCACTGGGTCCATGTGACCCTGGGACTGGGAGCAGCCCCACGGGCCGCCTCGGCATTCTCCCTCACCTGGGTCCCCCTCGTACCTGCAGGTGGGAGAACAAGGACATCTATGCAGCGGCCATCCGGAGCCTGCGGCTGCGGGAGCTGCAGAACCCCGAGTGTGTGACGGCCGTGAGGGCGGGCCTGGGCGCCATCATCCCCCTGCAGTTGCTCACCACGCTCAGCCCGCTGGAGATGGAGCTGCGCACCTGCGGCCTCCCTTACATCAACCTCGAGTTCCTCAAGGTCGGTGGCCTGGGGCCCGGCCGGGTTGACAGGCAGTGTGGGCGGGGGCCTGTCCTGGTACTTCCTGTGTCCCAGCACTCTGTCCTCACGGGGGGCGGGGGGGGCATGCTCACCCCATCTCACAGCTGAGTTAGCCGGAGCTTACTCGTGGCAGCACGTGGCAGGGTCAGCTTCGTACCCAGATCGATGGCCTCTAAGCCCCGGTCTTAAACCACATCCTGAGTGAAGACCATTCTCGCTGAGCCCCATCCATTCCCCAGCCTGGCCTGCTGTTGCCCGAGCCAGCTTCCCTCGGGCTGGACCCTGGCATCCCAGGGTTGCTTCTCGCCAGCGGCCAGACCTTGCCCAAGTGACTTCACATCCGTTGGGAAGGGTGACAGGACCCGCCTGGTGTGTCCATGGGGTAACCTAGGTTGAGCCTCTGCTGCTGGGCTTGATGTGCAGGCCGCAGTCCCACACACGGGTGCTGGGACGATACCTTCCAAGTCTTCATGACCCCCATGTCTGCGGCCATCATGTCCCTGCTGCACCCGCCTGGCCTAGGGAGTTATTGGGCTAGCAGAGGCCTGGGTCTGCTCACGTCTTGGGGGGCCTTTCTCCCCCAGGCCCACACCATGTACCAGGTGGGGCTGATGGAGACAGACCAGCACATCGAGTTCTTCTGGGGGGCACTGGAGATGTTCGCCCAGGAGGAGCTGTGCAAGTTCATCAAGTTTGCCTGCAACCAGGAACGCATCCCATTCACCTGCCCCTGCAAAGACGGGGGCCCTGACACAGCCCACGTGCCCCCATACCCGATGAAGATTGCCCCCCCAGATGGCACAGCAGGTACCGCCCTCCCCTTGTCATGTTCCAAGTCGGGACACAACAGGCTCTTCTCTCGGTGGGGGCTGGGGCTGCTGGGCCCGGAGGGAGGGAGGGCCTGTCACGTGCCTGCCAAACCTGACCTCAGCCAAGAGTCCACAGAGGCCCAAGGTTGACGTATTTTCTGATGTTTTAGAAGGCTAAAAATCCAGGAGTCTTTTAATTTTCCAACTTTTAAATGTAGAGAAATAAAACCCTCTGCTGGCCAAACAAAACTTCTCTATAACCAGATTCCCTCACAGGTCAACACTTTGGACCCTGTGCTGTACAGTTGTGTCTGCCATTTTCTCCTCCAGAATCTTCTTTTGCCCCACCCCTGCCCCTCCACCCGATGGGCCTTGGCGTTGGCTTAGAGCTGCCCAGAGAAGCAAACCTGGAAGCAAAGAGGCCGAGAGGCCTCCCTGGAATCGTAGCCCAGCCTCCTAACACTGGCCTGGTGGGGTTTTTTGCAGGTTCCCCAGACTCTCGCTACATCCGAGTGGAGACCTGCATGTTCATGATCAAACTTCCCCAGTACTCCTCTCTGGAAATCATGCTGGAGAAACTTCGTTGTGCCATTCACTACCGTGAAGATCCCCTAAGTGGCTGAGGGGAGGGAGCCCCAGACCGAGTCCGTCACCGAGGCACCGCACCGCCGGCTTAGGAAGCCTGCCACTGAGGGCACATCCCTCCGGGTCCTGCGTGAGGAGTTGGCGACATTTTGCTTTTCTGAACTTTTGTCCACATTCCAGGGCTTCCTGGAAGACTTAACCTTTTGTATTTGTATGTTTCGTGATGGGTTGGTTCTTTTACTACCTGTTTGTGGTATGTTTGTAGGATAGTTTAGTTCCCAGGCAGCCTGTGTCTCATTTGATCTTCCTGGACATTGTCTTTCACGGCCACTGGATTCTGATGCCATAAGGCCTCAGTTAGTTCCACATCATGGAACCACCCAGCAGGAAGTTGGTGGTGAGGTCCCAGCAGCATCCTGTTCTCTCCGCAGAGCATCTTCACAAACAGGTCTGTGGCCTGTCCCTCCTGCCTTGAGCTGGAGTTGATCCTGGATGCTCCCACAGGCCTCCTTCCATCTTAAAATGGTTGGGCCAGTTACCCAAATGTGGGAGACACACACAGGGAGCTTTCTGTGATAATCTTACAGCTTTAGAACCTTGTTTATGGTCTGGGTTTTTCTGAGGAAAAGCCCCCCAGTGGTTCCCCCCATCCCTTCTCAACCAGACAACCCTCTGCACTGTCTCCTCTGGGCCCCTGGTCTGACACTTTTCCACTGAGTGTTCCTCAGAAGACCAAAGGGTTCATCCCTGACCTTAGTTCACAGCCAGGTGTGTCCCAACTCCAGGAGTTGAGGACACCCTGAGGAGGAGGGACAGTGCTCGAGTGGGGGCCTTTTTCTGAGACTCTGATTGAACAGGAAAGCACAGGATTCAAGCCTACCCCCCCTTTTATACTCAGAAACAGCCGTTCCTCACTGCAGGGTTGGTGACTGGGCCACACACCCATGTTAAAAAGAGCTGACTGAGGTGCTCTGCTCAATTCAGGGTCTACTTCAGTGACTAAGACCTTCCAAGGACCACTGTGGGGTCCTTCTGCCCCCTCTGGCCAGGCCCGCCCCATACCCCCCTTGCTACCCCGTGTGAGCGTGTGTGCCAGGGCTGAGCTGCTCCAGGCTCACCCACTGCCCCAGTGCATCTGTGCCCCAAACAGGTCTTTGTCTGATGGTACTCTGTTCAAGAGCAGCATATGCCATCTTGTTGGACACTGTCATTTTGGGCCTTGCCAGTTCTCATGGAATTGCATCACTGTATTTATTGTATAATATTGTGAATACTGAAAGTTCTGAGTGAGTGCTGACTAGAAGGCTCTGGAGTGTGAATGCTGGGGAGAGAAAGCTGTGCTTTTCCTTTCTCTGCCGTGGCCCTGGCCTGTTGGGAAGATGTATGGATTTTAGAGTTATAGCCATTGGCATCCATCTCCTCCGACTCTTACTCTTAGGAAATGCATTAAGGACCATTATAGAAACGATTTCCCAACTTAAGGAAAAGCTAAAACCAGATCAGTCCTTCCGGCTGCATCGGTTACATTTCATGCAGGAGCAGTCCTGTCTGGAGGTGAGCACTTGCAAGCAGTTTCCCTGCTTGAAAGGAAGAGGGCTGGCCGCTGCCTCTTAGCGGCGAGAGCCCCGTTGACTGGGGGGGAGGGGGGGGTCACACCAGGATGTAGTCCTGACAAGGATCCTCTTATTTCTGCAAAATGAAAGAGCCTCTGGATTATTAGAAGTGATTCTTCCTCTCTGTATTTTCCCTTCCAGTCCTTCCCATCCCTTGAATGGACTCAGAAGTGATTCTTCCTCTCTGTATTTTCCCTTCCAATCCTTCCCATCCCTTGAATGGACTCAGAATTGTCAGCTACCTCCCCAAGGGGGGTCTGGGAAGCTTCTTTTGGCCCATCACTTGATATGATGACAGCTGTGAGTAAGATGTCTGCTGCTAACACGACTGCTTCTCCCAGAGAGCACATTGAGAGGTCCAGACCGATTCAAACCTTGGCCCTAAAAAAACCGTGTGCTGTAAAGTTACTTGATGTATATTTATTATAATTATTTATGGTTGCATTTAACAAAGTTTTCATTCAATTTGATGCTATTTACACCACTGCTGTGTAAAGGAAGCTCACTACAGGAAAAAAGTCGCACCAATAAATAACCTTCATCTAATTTTGATTTACCCGAAGAGTTGTGTGGTCATCTACTCACTGAGAAGAGCCACAGGCTGACAGGCTCGGACGGCTCTGCTACCGAAGTGCTATCCAGTAGTTAGGAATTCAGTCTCGGTACTTGATGTGATTCTTACTCCATCCTTATAAACTATCCTTTCCTCCCACTCAACTCCTTGAGGCTGGTTTTCATATAGAAAATATGATTGAAGGGATGGAAATCCAAGGTCAAAGCTAAACCTAACTCTGCATGTTCTGCCCCCTACTCACAGTGGAGCTTGTCTATACTCAAGCCAGTGTGAGGATTTTCCTCAAAGAGATCATTGTGCTGGAAGAGTCTAGGCAATTCTTAGACCACATATCCTCCCTTGGGAGCTGGCAGTGGATTTAGAACTACTGTACAAAAGGGAAATGCAGAGAAGATAAAAGACTTAGTGCTGCTTTCCTAAGATCGATGGTTCTGCCCTCTTCTTGCACAGCTGTCCCCATGAACCCTGTGGTCTGTATTCAGGAGAATCCAACCAGTCTCCTTGACCTGCTTATCACAGCCTCCTGCTCCTGGGGGTCCTCACACAGACCCACTTAATTCTTCTTTTGACCCTACCTTCCTTATACTTAATAAATGCTAACTTTTAGTGGAAGTACCCACCTTTGTCTTTATTGCAGGAAGAGCAGGGGTCCTCTTGGATGAGGAACAAGCAACTTGCCTCCTTCTGCCTGTTGCCCACGGTACTAGAACGGCAAAAGTAACCACTCACGGCTAAGAGAAGACTTCTATGGGACATGAGAAGTGGGGGAGTGAGGTGCCTCAGCTGAAGATACCTCACTGAGCACAGCAAGGATTCTCCTCTCCAGAATGGCTGAGGCCATCTTTTTAAAGAGCTGCTTCTTAAAAAACAAGTGTATTCAAAATTACACAGACAACGTTCATCCTCATTAGTCATCAGGGAAATGCATATTAAAAGCATGACAAAATCTATACAGCTACCACCAAACCTCCATGGTTGGGGGAAGATGTGGAACCAACCACACACTGATGTGGGGAATGTAACCTACAACTACTTTGGAAATCTGATATCGCCACCACACACCCCTTAAGACCAACAATCCCACATCTAGGTGTAAATCCAACAGGATACATGCACATGCTCGCCGAAAGCCATGCAGAAGAATGCTCACGGCAGCGGTGACAGCGCTAGCCGCAGTGGCACACGATGGAATGCTGTACGGGAAGAAAAGCAAACTACTGCTACGTCTAACCACGTGGAGGAGCCAAACACACAGTGATCAGCAAAAGAAATCAAGCATAAAAAAGTACGTAATGGTATAAGTTCATTTAAATAATACTGAAAATAGTGAAAAATAACTGATCTATCTTAACATGTCAAGATAGTGGTAGCTTTGGGTCCCAGAGGATAGTGACTGGGAGTAGAAGGGGTGTTCTGGGGTCTTGGTAATGTTTTTGATAAGGGTGGTGGTGACAGATAGTGTTCACAGTGGGCTGTATGCTACCATGAACTTTTCAGATAGTTTCTTAAAAATACATACTTTTAGCCAGCCAGACTCAGTACTTGTAACTCTTGATCTCAGGGTCAAGTTTAAGCCCCATGTTGGGCATGGTGCCTATTTAAAAAATTAAAATCCCAATACCTCAGTGCCCACCCCCACCCTCAAATACAAGTACACGAAAATAACATCAAGAAATAAAAGGACACATTCTATCATATTAATCCACAATTTCTGAAAGGACAACTATTGGAAGAATAAATGACTTTTTAAGAGCACATCATGGGAAGCAAGCTAATTTGTACCTCCCTTGAAAAAAAAGCAAACATCATAAAGGGAAGAAGGAATTAGAGGCCCCATGTGCCAGGAGAAAAACAAGGACTGGAAATTCATGTAAGAAGCAGAAGTTCAAGCCTACCACCCTGGAGAAAGGTAGGAGTCCTATTCAGGAGAAACCACCTGAACAGCTGCGATTCCAGCCCCACCCTAGGGTTACACAGGCTGGAAGACCCTTTTTTGGACTAAAGCAGAGATAAGACCTACAGATTCTGACAGCGGGGGCTCTCCAGTGAAAATGCCAGCCTGTTGCCCTACAGTGAATGTGAACAGTTAAAGAAGCTTCTCACTTTTAGTGCCCCAGTCTTAAATATAGACAGCCAAGAAACAGACCCAAGGAAGTCTATAACAAAATCCCAAAACAAAAATTACCGAGTAGAACAAGATATCTAAGAAACAACTGTGGCACAAAGTATGAGAATGAGTACTGCACAGGGCCGCCTGGCTGGCTCAGTTAGTGCAGGGTGTGACTCCCGATCGTGGGGTTCTGAGTTTGAGCCCCACACTGAATGCAGACATCACTTAAAAAAGTACTACATCCCTTGAGTAAGGGAGAAAAAGGCTGTGGGGAAGGATAAAAGACAGATTTTGGAAATATCAGAAATACATTTAACATAAGGATGAAAGGATAAAGTTGAGCAATTCTCCCATAAAGTTGGACAAAAAGAATAGAAAAAAGGATCAGTCTAAGAGTGCCAATATCCAACCATCACTGGAATTCTGCAAAGAGAAAACAGGAGAGAAATCACACACACACACACACACAAAAACTCTGAAAAACAAGAGGTCACAAGTTTCCAAAATGCTAACTGCCCAACCCTTTGAATGGAAAAAGAATCCACACCAACATACACATGGGGAAGTTTAAAAATACCAGGGATACACATCCTAAAAAGCTTCAAGGGGAAAAATCACATCCAAATCAGCATTAGGCTTTAAAACAATCTAGAAAGATAATGCTTTCAGGACACTTCTAATTCTAACCATGATAGATGAACAGAAACCAGACTTACCCTCCCCCTCTCAACAACTAAAACCTGACATGTGGGGCACCTGGGTGGCTCAATTAAGCATCTGCCCTTGGCTCAGGTCATGATCTCAGGGTCCTGGGATAGAGCCCTGCATTAGGCTCCCTGCTCAGTGGGGAGTCTGCTTATCCCTCTTGTGCTATCTCAAATAAAATCTTTAAGAAACAAAAAAACCCTGACATATACGGTTCTCAAAACATCAGGCAATGAAGGACAAAGCTCTGAGAGAAGAGAAATACTGTAGGTGCTACTATGGCCTCAGTATATGGTGTTGATAGTTTTCAGACAGCAGCAAAAGGAGGGGAATCCCAAGGTGGAGCCCCACAGTCTCCCAGAGTTCGGAAAACAAAGCATCCAAGGAAAGCAAGGCACCTAGTTTGTGGGGCCGACAGAGTACCAGAGAGGAAGAATTGTATAGAGAGAACTCTGTAGACCTGTGGAGAGTCCTCTGCAAGCATTCAGCTGAGTACTGATAAGCTTCCGCATATCAGGAAACTGCCAGACGCTGGGAAAAGAACCAGCCACAAGGATTAGAACTGGCAAAGAACAGAAAATAGTTCCTGTTCCCGCTAGCCAATATAGAAAACTATCATTTATGGAACACTGTTGCCTTAGTAGTGCAGCAAAATTAATTCCTAATTTTGGAATTAGGAAAAACTAATTCCTATTCAAGTCCCACCTAATAAAGCTTTAAAGTTTGACACAGAAGGATCGAGCTGTTTTGAAGTGACCCAGTATATAAAAATAAAGCTCAAAAGTACAAGAATACAAAAATAGCACATAAGTGGGTAAAATTCAGAATGCCTGGCATCCAATCAAAAACCACTGAACATACAAAGAAGCAACAAAATTGGACCCAGGAAAATCAACGGAAACTGACCCAGAAATTACACAAATGACAGAATTAGTAGACAAGAGCATTAAAACAGTTATTACTGCATACGATATACTTACAAGCTAGGAAAAAGAAAACAACATTGAACATGTTCAGTAGAGACATGGAAAATATAAGCAACTCAAACTAAACTTCTAGAGATAAAACCTAGTGTCGGAGATGAAAACCCAATAGATTAGCAACGGATTAGACTGCAAAAGATTTTAGTGACCTCGGGGGCATACAAAGGATCCGTCTGAAAACAAAAGAATCCAAAAAAGTGAAGAGCACATCAGTACGATATGGCGCACTTCATTTGGCCTAACATAGAATAATCCCCCAAAGGGAAGAAAAAGGGGGGGAATCTTGAGAAATAATTGCTGGAAAAAAAATGCTGAAATTTTTTTCCAAATTTACTTGAAAACTATAAAGATGCAGGAAGCTTAATAAACCTAAAGCACAAGAAACGGTGGTCACGGTTGCAGAACAATGTGAATGTACTTAATGCGACAAAACCATACAAAGGTACATCACAAATTGCTTAAAATCAGTGATAGAGAAGATCTTAAAAACACCCTCCCACAAAGACACATTATGTACAGAAGAACAACGATAAAGACGGTAGATTTCTCACTGGAACCAATGCAAACAAGGAGACAGTAGTGCAACATATTTAAAATACTGGTGGGGCGGGGAAGGGGTATCAACTAAGAATTCTATACCTGGCAAAAATATCTTTCAAATAGTGAAAGAGAAAACAGGCAACTACCTAGAGGCAAATCAGATTAGTGATTAGGGAGTGAGTGCTTAATAGGTACAGAGTGTCCTTTAAAGATTAAAAATTCTTGAACAAGAGAGTGGTGATGGCTGTGCAACACTGTGAATGGATTTAGTGACACCTAATTGTATACTTCAGAATAATTAAAATGTTAAATTTCATATTAGATGTATTTTACAATTTTTTAGAGGTGAAAGAGAAACAAAGACCTTTTCAAGACAGAAAAGCTGAAAGAACTAATACAAGCTAACCTACACTTCAGGCAGAAGGAAAATGATACACCACATGGAAATCTGGGTCTGCAGAAAGAGTACCAAAATAGTAATTACATGGGCAAATACGTAAGACATTTTTTCTTAAATGTCTTTAAAAGATAATTCTTTAAATAAAACAAGGTATTGGGGATATTTGATGAATAAAGAAATAAATGTATGACAATGGCACAAAAGCTAGGAAGAAAGAAACAAAATATGCTCTTGTAATACCGATCGTGAAATGGTACAATATTACTTGAAGGCAGACTAAGATAAATTAGAGGTGTATATACTATAAATCCTAAAACAACTACTTAAATAATATAATAGTTTTAACCAATAAGCCAACAAAGGAGATAAAACGGAATCATAAGAAGTATTAAAAGAAAGGAGAAAAAGAGAAAAAAAGCACACAGAACACAAGACAAATAACAAAAAGGTATATTTAAGCCCAACCATATCCGGGTGCCTGGCTGGCTCAGAGAGCACACGAATCTCAGGATCGTGACTTCAAGTCCCAAATTGGGCATGTAGCCTGCTTTAAAAAAAACAAAAACAAAGTATCCTAAACCCAACCATATCAATAATCACATTAAATGTAAATGGTCTACACATTCCAATTAAAATAAATTGTCAGGGGCGCCTGGGTGGCACAGCGGTTAAGCGTCAGCCTTCGGCTCAGGGCGTGATCCCGGCGTTATGGGATCGAGCCCCACATCGGGCTCCTCTGCTATGAGCCTGCTTCTTCCTCTCCCACTCCCCCTGCTTGTGTTCCCTCTCTCGCTGGCTGTCTCTCTCTCTGTCAAATAAATAAATAAAATCTTTAAAAAAAAGAAAAGAAAAGAAATTGTCAGGGGCGCCTGGGTAGCGCAGTCGTTAAGCGTCTGCCTTCGGCTCAGGGCGTGATCCCAGCGTTATGGGATCGAGTCACATTGGGCTCTTTAAAAAAAAGAAAAGAAAAGAAATTGTCAGGGGCGCCTGGGTAGCGCAGTCGTTAAGCGTCTGCCTTCGGCTCAGGGCGTGATCCCAGCGTTATGGGATCGAGTCCCACATTGGGCTCCTCCGCTGGGAGCCTGCTTCTTCCTCTCCCACTCCCCTGCTGTGTTCCCTCTCTCGCTGGCTGTCTCTCACATAAATAAATAAAATCTTTAAAAAAATAAAAAATAAAAATAAAAAAAATAAAAGACAAACTGTCAGATTGGCCCAAAAACAAAAACCCCAACTACATGCCACCCCTGAGAAACCTACTTTAAATATGTAAATACAAAGAGGATAAAAGTAAAAAGGATGGAAAGAGATGTACTGTGCTAAAATTAATCAGAAGAAAGCTGAGGGGGGCACCTGGGTGGCTCAGCTGGTCAAGTGTCTGCCTTCGGATCAGGTCATGATTCCACTGGGGTCCTGGGAAAGCCCTGCTCCGAGGGAAGCCTGCTTCTCCCTCTCCCTCTGCCTGGCGTTCCCCCTGCTTCTGCACTCGCTCTGTCCAATAAATAAAATCTTTTTTAAAAAATAAAATCTAAAAATGTAAAAAATTTTTAAAAGAAGAAAGCTAAGGAATGTTAATATTAATATTGCTATGTTAATACCAAAGTATATCTCAGAGCAAATAGTATAAAGAATACAGAAGGTCAGGGCGCCTGGGTGGCACAGCGGTTGAGCGTCTGCCTTCGGCTCAGGGCATGATCCCGGCGCTGTGGGATTGAGCCCCACATCAGGCTCCTCCGCTATGAGCCTGCTTCTTCCTCTCCCACTCCCCCTGCTTGTGTTCCCTCTCTCACTGGCTGTCTCTATCTCTGTCAAATAAATAAATAAAAATCTTTAAAAAAAAAAAAAAAAGAATACAGAAGGTCTTTTCATATTAATGAAAGAACCAAACAAGAACCTGTCTTAAGTGTTTATATATCTAATAACAAGGCTTCAAAATAAGGAAGGAATGATAGAATCGTAAGGAAAAACAATCTTCAATTACAATAAGGATTTCAAACAAACTCTTCCTCCCACAATAATTAGGAAAACAAGTAAACAGAACATCAATAAGGACATAAAGGCTTGAACAACACTATCAATCAATTTGACCTATCTGCCAGTTTTTTTAAAGATTTATTTTTAGGGGTGCCTGGGTGGCTCAGTTGGTTAAAAGTCTGCCTTCAGCTCAGGTCATGATTCCAAGGTCCTGGGATCAAGCCCTGAGTCAGGCTCCCTTTTCAGAGGGGAGTCTGCTGCTCCCTCTCTCTCTGCCCCTCCCCACCACTTCTGTTCTCTCTCTCACTCTCTCTCAAAAAAAATAAAATCTTAAAAAAAAAGATTAATTTTTAGAAAGAGTGGGCAAGTGAGCATGAGCTGGGGGGAGGGTTAGAGGAAGAGAAAGAATCTCAGACTCCCCACTGTGCATGGAACCTGATGTGGGGATCGATCTCACGACCCTGAAATCATGACCTGAGCCTAAATCAAGAGTCGGACACTTAACCAACTGAGCCACCCAGGCACCCCCATCTGCCATTTATGTAACACTCCATCCAACCAAAATAGAATGCACATTCTTTTCAAGTACATACAAAACATTTATGGCCTAGAAAATATTCTAAGGATAAAACAAGTCTCAATAAATTTGAAGAGATTCAGGTCATACAAATTATGTCTCTGACCACAAGGAAATTGAATTAGTAATCAGTAACAAATCTGGGGGCACCGGGTCACTCACTTGGTTAAGTGTCCAACTCTTGATCTCAGCTCAGGTCTTTTTTTTTTTCCCAGCTCAGATCTTCATCTCAGGGTTTTGAGTTCAAGCTCTGTGTTGGGCTCCATGCTGGGTGTAGCACCTACTTTAAAAAATCTGGGGGTCATGAGTTTGAGCCCCATTACTTACATAAACTTTAGAAAAAATAAATCTGGAAAATATCCAATTATTAGAAACTACATACTAGGGGCGCCTGGGTGGCTCAGCCATTAAGCGTCTGCTGTCAGCTCAGGTCATGATCCCAGGGTCCTGGGATCAAGCCCTGCATCAGGCTCCCTGCTCGGCAGGAAGCCTGCTTCTCCCTCTCACACTCCCCTTGCTTGTGTTCCCTCTCTCGCTGTCTCTGTCAAATAAATAAAATCTTAAAAAAAACAAAACAAAAAACTAGATACTAATAGTCCATAAAACAAAGAAGAAATCAAAGTATTTTGAATTGAATGAAAATGAACATCAAAAATTTGTGAGATGCAGGTAAAGCAGTTCTTAGGGAAATTTATAGCACTAAACACTTATATTAGAAAAGAAGAAAAGTCTCAAATGAGTGATCTCAGCTTTGACCTTAAATTAGAACAAGAAAAAAAGCTCAAAGCAGAAGGCGGCAAATTAAGATCAGAATGGAATGGGGGAAAAAGATCAGAATGCAAACCAATGAAATGGAAGAAAAAAACAGTAAAGGAAATCAATGGGACCAAAGTTGATTTTTTGAGATCAATAAAATTGATAAATCTCTAACCCGTGGTTGCCATGCTATGGGTCATAATCTAGCTGCCTGTTTTTGTAAATAAAGTTTCATTGGAAGTCTCACCCATGGGTATTATCCATGGCTGCCTTCACTCTCTAATAGCATTGTTGAGTAGTTGCAATACAGACTGCCATGGCCTGCAAAGCTTTAAATATTTACTATTTGGCCTTTAAGAAAGAAGAAGTTGGAAGAACCACTGCTCTAGCCAAACAGATCAGGAAAAGAGAAAAATTATCAGCATCAGGAATGACAGGTGACAACACTACAGATTTTACAGATATTTTTAAAATAAGGTAATATTATGAACACCATTATGCCAATAAATTAACTTACTAAAATGGACAAATCCTTTGAAAGACAACACCAAAGTTCACTCAAGAAAAATAGAAAACCTGAGTAGCTATATGTGTTAAAACTGATAAAGGGTATCATACTTGGGGCACCTAGGGTGGCTCAGTCAGTTAAGCATCTACCTTCAGTTCAGGTCGCGATCTCAGGGTCCTGGGATCGAGCCCCGCATTGGGTTCCCTGCTCAGCAGGGAGTCTGCTTGTCCCTCTGCCCATCTCCCCACTGTTCACGCTTGCTTGCTTTCTAATCAATAAAAAGGGTATCATACTTATTTATGGTTGAGTTATGGTAGTTTGTGGTTTACAAGAAATTGGTCTATTTCTCCCAGTTCCTTTTAAGGGCTCATCTGATTAGGTCAGGCCCACTCAGAATACTCTTCCTCATTAACTCACAGCCAACTGATTTGAGACTTCACACCCCCAAAATCTCTTCACAGCTTTGTCATAATACATAAAACAATCATATTCACGGTCCTGCCCACACTCAAGGGGAAAGTGCATACCTTATACATGTACATTACGTGTATGCCATGTACACCAGGAGTCAGGAACCTTCATGGACAACTTAAAATTCTGCGGATCACAAATAAGGAAACAAATTTATCCACTGACGGGGCACCTGGGTGGCTCAGGTCATGATCTCAGAGTTGTGAGATCAAGCCCCACATTGGGCTCCGCGCTGGGTGTGGAGCCTGCTTAGGATTCTCACTCTCCCTCTCTGTCCCTCCCCCGACTCTCTCTCTCTCCAAAAAAACTAAAAATAAAATAAAAATGTATCCACTGCAACATTTTTAATCATAAGATATTGGAAACAACCTAAACATAAATAGAAGAATGGGTGAATAAACCACAGTACATTCACACAATGAAGTAATTTTTTAAAAAGACTTTATTTATTTGACACAAAAAGAGAACACGAGCAAGGGGAGTGGCAGGGAGAGGGAGAAGCAGGCTCCCCGATGAGCAGGGAGCCCAGCATGGGGCTCGATCCCAGGACCCTGGGATCATGTCCCAAGCCAAAGGCAGATGCTTAACTTACTGAGCCACCCAGATGCCCCGATGGAGTGATTTTTTAAGTTAGGTATTAACTGACATATATACAATGGGAGTTATCTTGAGAATATGCTATTAAGTGAAAAAAGCAAAGTTCAAGAGTTATTTGTAATGTGCTACCTCTAGTGTAAGAGAAAAGAGGAAATAAGAAAATACACACATTTGGTTATTTTGTAAAAAAAACAAGAAAGTTTAGGGGGAGCAAAAAGAATAAAACAGAAACTAACGAGACTGCCCACAGATAATGGGTGGAAACAAGGTGAAAGGCTGGAGATGTTAAATGGGAGTGGAAGGTATAAGGGCTAGTGACGCTTCTCAGTAAACCTTTTGTAGTTTTAAGTTGGAACCATACTAATACTTTACATACTGTAAAATACTATAATTAGCAAACCTAGGGAAAACAATCCCTAAGACAGAATATAAACAAAATCAAGATAAGTGTATGTCAAATGAATAACGTAACACATCAAAAGATGGGGGCCAAAAAAAAAAAACCTAAAATTTTGAACACATTTTGACTATATACCCTCATAATAAAGTCAAAAAGTTATAAACAAATATTTAGCTTGTTAGTAGGTTGTTTTCTGTAGCGGTAAGGTTTAAGCAATACTGAAACTACTTTCTCTGTATTTGAGGATTGAGCAAATAAGTAAATATATTGAGAATAACGGGAGCCAGATTTCTCATTGCTGGAGAAGGCAAAGGATAGAATCAACCTTGTGGTGATGGCCTGAAACCGGATGTATTGTTATAAACTCAAGGTGTAGACACAGTTATAAAATCAAGGATATGCATGTCTATAACACACATACATAATACATATATAAATACACATATAACATATTTCATAGCTGTCTGCTGAGAGGACACAGAAACAATAACCTCCCCCCCGCCAAGCACCCAGATGATGGTTTCTAACTACTGTTCTCCCCCCAAAAGAATCCAGGGTTTCTAGGCAAAAAAATTAATTCTAGGGGCGCCTGGGTGGTACAGCGGTTAAGCATCTGCCTTCGGCTCAGGGCGTGATCCTGGCGTTATGGGATCGAGCCCCACATCAGGCTCCTCCGCTATGAGCCTGCCTCTTCCTCTCCCACTCCCCCTGCTTGTGTTCCCTCTCTTGCTGGCTGTCTCTATCTCTGTCGAATAAATAAATAAAATCTTTAAAAAAAAATTAATTCTAGCCCTGAGGGAGGGAAAATACAAGATGAACCTTGTGTCAGAATATCTTGTGTCAGAAAATACGGATGTACTCAAGAAATAGCTGGCCATGCCAAAAACAGACACAGGAACCAGCTGCCCAAATCTGGCCATCAAAATAACTATATCTGAGCATCAGAATGAATGATAGAAATGGATAATAAAAAATTGAATAAAATAACCTATTTTTATATATGAATGAATGGGGGAGAAAGAACAGTTCTTCCTTAAAATAGAATACCAACTAAAATGTAGAAGGAATGATGGAATTAGAAAATCATCATTTCAATAGTAATAATTCAGGCAAAGAATCATCATGGATGCTAAAGCATATTTATAGTCTCAAAATACCTCCCCCAAATATAGTAAGCAAAAAAGGAAAAACTAACTTTACAGTGGTGAAACCTGGCGGACTGCCTTCTTTACCAAGTGATCAAAATTGTCACTAATGAGACACATTGATAGCACATGGCCATGCATCTTAGGATGCATTGAGACCATATAATTTCTGGTATTCCTACCAAAATGGCATAACCTAAATCGTAAAAAAATAAATAAATAATATTTAAAAAAATCAGACAAACCAAATTAAAGGATGTTCTAAAAAGTAACTGGCCTATAATCCTGAGAAATTTAACGTCTTTGAGAACAATCTGAGGAACTGTCCCAGATTAGAGGCTAAAGAAACACGGTAACTATATGCAACGCATGGTCTTACACCAGAGAAAAATGTTTTTTGTCACTATTGGGACAAATTTGGTATTGGTAAAATAGAATAAGGTTTGTAAAAGATAATAAATAGTATCAATGTTAACTTCCTGATTATTGCACTGTGGTTAAAAGAATGTTTTCATTCTTAGGAAACACACACTCGAAGCAGCTGCAATTAAGTGGTGCCATATCTGCAACTCCCTCTCAAATAATTTGAGTTTAGGCAAAAAAATTACAGATTCAATGCTAAAGCAAATACAATAATAGTTAATAAAAGCAATGCTGTCCAATGCCATGATTTGGAAATATGGCAGTGAGCACCAGAAGAAATAGCTAAAAAAAAAGCAGTCAACTTTTAGGAGAGAATTTCAAGAGAAGGAAAGAGGACAAGAAATTATTTCTTGAGTCTTTAGCTGTACTTATTTTAGGGGCATACAATACTTTAAAAAATATTTCAGAGGCGCCTGGGTGGCTCAGTCAGTTGAGCATCTGACTCCTGGATTCAGCTCAAGTCATGATCTCGGGGTCGTGAGACTGATCCCTAAATCGGGCTCCACACTCAGCAGGGGTCTGCTTGAGATTCTCTCTCCCTCTGTCCCTCCCCCAGCACATGCATGCATTCTAAAATAAATAAAATCTTTAATATATTTCAAAAAGTATATCCATTATAAAACATTTAGAAACTACAGATTACTAAAGAAAGTAAACCAAAAAAATTACTATTTTACTCAATTGTCTAATCCAACCAAAGGGAAGGAAAACAAGTTTATCTACTCCATCCCCAAAAACTAAAGTTATGGGTGACAAGCCCCAAAGCCCTCTCTGCCCCAGAGGATTCTTCCTCACACCTCCTTTAAGTTCCAAGTGGATTTTCAATCATGCCAGAAGTGGCCCAAGTCTCTCAGTCTTTCAGTCTTCTTTCACCAAAGACAAGGTCTTTCTGAGCTAATTTTTACTGAGGTGCAACTGACATAAAGTATACCAAAAAAACCCTATAGTTACATATTATTTTCTCTGGTCTTGCTTCTTTTTCTCAGTATAGCTCAGACCTGAATATCAGTCCCAGCTCTGCCATGAATTATCTGCATAGCCTTCTGCAGATCACTCCTTTCCACTGATGAAATGAGGCAATTCTTCCCTCTTTTCCCAGCCCCACTAGGTTGTTAGGAGAAAAACAAATGAGCTCAAAATGACCTAAGGTCCTGCGCAAATTGCGAGGTGCTGAGCAGTAATGAGTAATTCTGCTAAGGCTCAACCAATCTCAGAACTGAGGCTTTTAAGATACCTGCCTTTCTCTATTCAATTGGAGGCAGTCCCACCTCTACCCCAAATCATCACCAGAGCTACAACCATCCATTTCCTCAAAATCCAATAGAAAATTGTATCTTGAATGTCTGGCACTGAGAAGAAGCTCATGCTGCAACTACTAGGGTTCCAGGAAGCACAGGGGAGGAAAAAAAAAAAAAAAAAAAAAAAAAAGCCTAGTCCTGCTCACCTTCCCCCTATTTCAGAGCCAGCTCCACCCCACTCTGTCTTCCCTGAGGTCTCCAGAGTGCAAAGGAGAAGGAACCACAAGACTCAGCTGAACTCCAAGTACAAACTTTATTTCTATTACAAGTATGTTAATAATAGTAGTAGTAGTAGTAGTAGTAGTAGTAGTAGTAGTAAAATAAAAAGAGGGGATCGGGGCTCTGATACTTGGTTTTCAGAGCAAGCCATGGAGCTTAGGCCTCAGTCCTGATCCACCAGACCACGGCTCTGGTGGCAAACAGGGAGCCCCCAGCCTTCTCCATCAGAAGACAGTAAAGACAAAGGAGCTGTGCTCCCCACCAGAAACAGAAGGCAGTTACGCCGAATGCCAAAGAAGCAGATAAAAACAAAGCCTCTAGTGCACTCACCTCTAGCTGAACTCATCTCCAAAGCCTTGTTCCTAACATATTGCAACTGGCCTGAACACTTTACCAGAGAGCCTCCATACACATCAGAGGCCCAAATTCTAGAGTGGGGAGGGACAGTACACAGGACAGGGTACCTAAAAGTTTCCAAATTGAGGCCCCAGCAGAGAAGAGAATCACTTCACTCATGAGTACCAGGTTTCCAGAACCCTCTCTCCTCTTTCCACCAGGACTACACAGCACCAAGAAGCAGTGGCAATAGTATGTCAAAAGATGGAGCCCTGGTGGGCTGAGAGGCCATAACTTGTATTTCTGCACAGCCAAAGGCAGTAGCTAAAGATGAAACATTTCTCAACAGCCGCCCTGCTAACCCCCCCCCAAACCCTCAAACTCCCACAGCACAATCTCAAAAGACACAAAATGGCCATAACCTAGAAAAAGTTAAGATCTGTAAAATCTCCCCTGCCCAAGAGGTGGGGCCTGAACCGCGGCAAGTGCGCTGTGCAGAGAAGATGGAACCACTGTGCAGTTCTCTGCAACACCATTACTCCTCCTCTTCTTCCTCCTCTGCATCCCCAGCTCCCTGCTGCTTGGGGGGTTTAGCCTGTTGAACAAGAGAACACAAATGAAGTAGAAAGGAGGAAGTGAAAAAGCAGTTGTCCTCCTTTAGAGCCCGAGAAATGTCAAACTTCTATGGAAACCTCATCCATTGCCCACCTCATCTGACTCCAAGAACCATACCAGTCCCACCCATTTATGAGTCCTCACTGAGCATTACTGGCTGGATCCCCAATTACCTTTGCAGTTCTGTTTCGGTAGTTGGCGGTTGTGGAGGTGACCCGTGAGTTCCTGCCACTTTCACTCCTACCACTGAAAGAAAAGGATTGGAAACTAGTTCCTAAGATATCTCTGAACAAAAGTCAGAAACAGCTGGAACCAGACAAAAGCAACTTTCTGCCAGCAAACAAAACAAATAAACAATGAAAAACCCACAGAAAGCAAAAGAAGGTTTTGGAATCAGGTCACAATACACACAAAGTCCATACTCCCACTATGTTCTCCTGAGCTACTCCCAAGCTCCACTCTTGGGCTACTGATTCTTACCTTACTCCATGTCTCCCTGAAGGCCCACGGGGGAAAGTGGGTACAAGGTTTTCTGGGTAGAGATTTCGCACTGGGTGAATCACTGGAACGTGTCCAGTGGCCATGGCCGAGTTATGGCTGTTTCGACTGCGCGCCCGGCCATCCTGGCTGTCTAAGTTGTTGAGCTTCAGTATGCGAGGAGGGCTAGGCTGGCACCCAGGTCTGGGGCCTGATGTAGATGTTGACAGTCGGTTACAAGTAGCTGTCATATTGTTAATGGGTCTGCTGGGGGGAAGAGGGTAGGTGGACCCTTTAGCTGTTTCCTGCTTGATATCATCCATGTAACCAGAAGACAAGTCTCCTGAGAAGAGAAAAAAGCACCAGCTTTAGGGAAAAGCCTGCTCTTGCTATTAGTGCTGGAACTTGGGCAGGAATAATAGGATTCTAGGTGAAAGACTGCCTTACTGTTGAAACCCACATCTCCAGGACAAGGTCTGGGAACATCTTGTCTACACTTATTACCTGAGTCCTCAAATACAGTCTCCTGAGTATTCAACAATGGTGTGCCAGCAAATCTTGAAAAATAATTTGTCATTGGCTTTGTAGTGGTTAGGTTTCAAAAACAGCTTACCTGCCTACTCATGAGGCTTCTAAATAATATTACTAATAAATTTGAGTACCCTAAACATAGTTCAACTAGAAGCAGGGACCCAGGGCGGACATAGTAAGGTCTGAAAATTATCTCCAAATTATCCACTAACTGCACAGATAGGAGACCTGCAGCTGAATAAGCACTGACAAGCATGTCTACGGCTGTCCCCAAAGCCATTACCCTATAATACACTCAAGGTAGCTTGGTCTAACATGGGACCACAACTAGCCTCAAGAGAGTCCACAGTGAGATCCTACTACTGTGCTTGGCAATTCAGAATTCAGGTAACCCCCATGTTAGAGTAGCAGATGAGAAATGGTAAGCAGGCCTGAGCCAGCAGCAGACCTGTGGCCTTGGCTCAGCCCTGGCTAATACCCTGGTGTCTGACACGCCTCTTGGGCAGCTCTGGTGAGGTTTCTGGAGGCTGGAAATCCTGTCTAGGAATCCCCTCTGTCACATGGTTGTTTGCTGTGGCTGGGCGTTGGTCACACTGGTCCTAACAAGAAAAACCAGAATTAGTTCCTCAGGATTGAGTTCTTCCTATGAATAACTATGAAAGAGAGCATCAGGAGGAAAGGAAGGAACAGCAGGCTGGGTAAACAGACCTTATGGGGGGAAGGGAGGAAAAAGACATGACTTTGACAACCACTGTCAGGAAGGGCCTGGGACTAAGAGGAAACACATATGGAATGGCAAAATCATTCCCATTAGCACCTAAGGCACTGAAAGAAGCACTCTGATTATGCCAGGATGAAGGAACGGCTGGCCTTAAGAACCCAGAAAAGCATGTCAATACTTTGATCTTAGAGCATTTGCATGGTTGCTTATTTCATAGTCTCCCCTCAGAGACAACAAGCAGTTACTTGTCTACTGCTTGATCCAAAAGCAAAAGTCTTTCTTATAGAAATGAAATGTGTGATGTTCTAGCAAGAGCTATATAGGATCGACTACAGAAAAGACCCTGAACATACCCTCAGTATTAGCTCCTCATAACAAACAAGACTAGGCAGAAAATGTATTTTTTACCAACAGGTTGAAATCCTAGACTGCAAAGCTAAAAAACAGCTTCAGACTGTCTAGTCTAACTCCTTTATTTATAGATATCCCCAGTGAGGGGACAGACCTATCTATAAAGGTAAAGCCAGAACCAGACCTCCAGGACTCCTGCAATGCAAGACTCAAATGCCACCACAACAGGAAGAACCTGCCTCGTCAAAAATAAAATGTTCGTCAGTGACCTCAGGGAAACTCTCATCAAAATCCTTTTGGCATGGGGCTCAGTCAGTTAAGCGTCTAACTCTTGGTTTCAGCTCAGGTCATGATCTCAGGGTTGTGAGATCGAGCCCTATTTCGGGTACCACGCTGAGGATGGAATCTGCTTAAGATTCTCTTTTTGCTCCTCCTCCCCTCCCACACGTGCTCTCCCACCCTCTAAAATGATAAAAATAAAAAATCCTTTTGGCAGGTCCTGGATGCCTGCTTAAATGGAGTCCTGGCTCTTGGGCCTCGGCTAATGACATTATGGTTTAAGCTGACAGAGGTAGAGAAAGTCTGAAAGCCTGAGGCAGTGGACACCTCAGATAGTTCACAGAACAGGGCATGGCCAGTAGCCAGGTCAGGTATGCAAGGAACTTAAAAACTAAAGAAGCATTCTCAGTTCTGAAAGCCTTAGGTTCATTCAGAGGATCTGCATGGAGTGAAACAGACAGGTCCTCTGGGGACTCTTACCTGGTGATGGAACAGCACCTCCTCCTCCAGCTGCACCCCACAGAATTCACATGGGATGATGATGCTATCCTCCACAGGGGGCGAATCGTTCAGGCCCATCAAAGAGTCTAACTGGTTACTCGCAGCCTGCTGCAAAAACTTTTGGAAGATGACATCAGGGTCCTCCACCCCTTTGGGGGAAGTGTTGCCCATACTGAGTGAAGGTAAGGCACAGGAAGGATTACAGCTTGTCTGTCTCAAAAAACATAGGTTTAAAAAAAAAAAAAAAAAAAAGCAGGTGTTAAGGAAAACACTACATTCTTAAAACATTGTCTAAAAGTCACAAATGTTAATCATCCTTAATAACGAGGAAACTAAAAACGGTTAGGGCAAACACAGATGGAACACTCCTATTTAAACATTTCTGTGCTGTTTTAAATTTTTTTTTACTGTGTTCATGTGATTATGATTATTCTTTTTTTTTTTTTTTTTTAAGATTTTAAGTAATCTCACCTAACATGGGGATAGAACTTATAACCCTGAGATCAAGAGTTGGCTACCAACTAAGCCAGACAGGAGCCCCCTGTGATTATTCTTTTTACATTGAGAAGATTCAAGATTCTTCCCACAGCCATTAAGTAAAAGAGGCTGTTATCCCTATTAATAGGTTTCTTATGCTGTTCCCAAACCAAAAAGCAGACATATTCAAATACTATATTATTCCACTTACGGGGGGATATATGTTCCACCCAGAGCACAGGGATTACTTAATAGTGATGGAAATGTCACATGAAGCCAAACCAAATCAGAGAGCAACAGTGTTGAGGGGAAAAAGTAGTTCCCTCCACCAGGTAATCCTCAAACACAAAGGCTATCCTCTTATCATCCCTAAATGCCTCAAGAACTTTCACTCATTCAAAATACCAGGTATTGAGAGATTCAGTAGCTAGGAAAACACAGAACCTTCTCAAGGAACTCAGCCTAGTGGTGCAGACCAACAGGGGATCAGGAGACCACACCATGGGGTGACAGGCTAAAAGAGAAGTGGGCACAGGACTTTTGAGAAGGACACAAGTAAGACCTCTAACTTTGTCTTCAGAAGATCCTTCAGGATGGTCTCCTGAAAGTCATGTCAGAACCAACTCTACTAAGGGTCTGTGTTGTTGGGTGGATGGCCACATATCATACAGGCAGAAAAAGTAAAGTGCAAAAAAAATCCTTAACCCTTCCAGGGAACTGCAAGGACTTCGATACACCTCTGATAAATCAAAATGGGGCATGAGATGACACCAGATTAAAATGGTCAGTGGACATGTACACTAGTCACCATACTATGGAGAGAGCAACCAGGTCTGCTGGAATGAACATTATTTTCCAAGAGGGAACAAAGCTGAGTTCTCATATCCTTAGGTCAGTCACACCATGGCAAGAAACACAGTTGCTACCTCCTGCCATGGGTATATTAAAATAGTTGGCTCAAGAGCTCATGTGGCCTACAACACCCACTATGGCCTGCACACATTCCTCAAGTAATTACAACACACCTGATGGTCAATCAGCAGTTCCTCTGGGTAGAGCTCCTCACAAAATTCACAAGGCAACATGGTCCGGTCAGCTGCACCTAGGTATCAGGCCATACAGTCAGACTCAACGAACAAAAACAAACTTGATTCAACCTTTTATCCCCCTTTTAAGGTTTTATATAAAAGTCTGACTTCCTTTGACTTTTCTTAGATGTAGCAATTTGTGGAACTGTAAACTCTCCAAGAGAAGCCATCTAAGAGACAAATTCTAAGGAAAAAACTTCCAAGATTTACTTGTCACCATTTCCTGAGCAAGAGTAAAGTAGTAGCTTACCCACTACTCTAATTAAGGAAGAATGTGAATGTGTACTAACCCCAGGCACTAATCTAAAAGCTTCTGTACATTATTTCTATCCTCAGAGAAAACTTATAAAGGAGATCCTACATTACCCTCATTTTATAAGTCAAGAACCTGAGGCTCACTTATGAATGGTAGATAAGATACCCTTAAAAACTCTCCCAGTACAAAATACCAAGAAAGATGCACAACAAACAAAAGTAATTTACAAGAGCAAATAAATGAGTAGTTTTAAATCCAGGATTCTTCAAACACAACAGCCTCAGGAAGACTGCTGAACAACTGGAGGGTGAACAATGAGAAGAGTGAAGAAAATGTGCCTACCTAGGTCTTCACTCTGGGTAGGAGAAAAAAGTCTTTACTAAGGAATAGTAGCTAGAGTTTGGCCTTTACACGGGTTTGAGTCTAGAATCTACATTTGTTTTTACATAAATTCATGTTTATAATTTTTAAAAGTCCAAGCCAACCAAAAATTCAATTTAAAATTATCCCAGGGGGACCCGGGTGGTGCGGTGCAGTCTGTTGGGCATCCAACTCTTGCTCTGAGCTCAGGTCCTGCACGATCTCAGAGTTGTGAAATCGAGCCCCACATCAGGCTCAGCACTCAGCACAGTGTCTGCTTAAGATTCTTTCTCCCTCAACCCCTCCTCCGCACTGTCCCCCTGCTCTCTCAACTAAATCTTCTAAAAAATAAAAAAATAAAACTATCCCAGTCAGTAGTATCCCTAGGAACCTATCAGAAGCATATATAAATAGTCTGAAGAACACATTAGGAAGTTCAATGTTAAAACACACATGGAGTAGGCACGTGGGTGGCTCTAGGTTGGGTGACTCTTGGTTTTGGCTCAGGCCAAGATCCCACGGGTCATGGGATCAAGCCCTGCATTGGGCTCTCTTGCTCAGCACAGAGTTTGCTTAGGAGTCAGTCTCTCCTGGACTATGAGAAACAAACTGAGGACTTCAGAGGGGAGGGGGGTGGGGGAATGGGATAGACCGGTGATGGGTAGTAAAGAGGGCACGTATTGCATGGTGCACTGGGTGTTATACAGAACTAATGAATCATTGAGCCTTACATTGGAAACCGGGGATGTACTGTATGGTGACTAACATAATATAATAAAAAATCATTAAAAAAAAAAAAAAAAAAGGAGTCAGTCTCTCCCCCCTACCCCTTTAGCCCTTCCCCTTACTTGCATGCTCTCCAAAATAAATAAATCTTTAAAAAAATTAAAACCAGGAATGCCTGAGTGGCTCAGCTGGTTAAGCATCTGCCTTCAGCTCAGGTCATGATCTCAGGGTCCTAGAACTGAGCCCCGCATTGGGCTCCCTGCTCAGCAGGGAGTCTGCTTCTCCTTCTTCCTCTCCTCCTCTTCCCCCCTCATGCTCGCATGCGCCCTCTCTCTCAAATAACAAAATCTTAAAAAAAAAATTAAAAACAAAATAACAAAAGCTCACATATGCAGGAGGCAGCAAGCCACCATGACAGTCAGCAGAAACAAATATCAAAAAAGAGACTTTAGATATACTTATTTTTCTGTAGCATCTGAAAATATATCTAAAATGTTTAAAGACATGTTTAAAAAGGAACTGGAATATGACTACCTCAGATACAAAAGGCTTTTTTTTAAGATCAGGTCATTATCCCCGAGTCCTGGGATCAAGTCCCACATTGAGCTCCTTGCTCAGCAGGGAGCCTGCTTCTCTCTCTGCCTGCCGCTCCCCCTGCTAGTGCTCTCTCTGATAAATAAATGAAATCTTAGAAAAAAAAAAAAAAGAAAGAAAGAAAGAAAGAAAGAAAGAAAGAAAGAAAGAAAGAAAGAAAGGAAAGAAAAGAAAAGGAAAAGATCTGAGACAGAGGGCACACAAATGCATGAGTGGGGGCAGGGGCAGAGGGAGACGATCTTCAAGCAGACTCCCTCCTGAGCATGGAGCCCACACAGGGTTCAATCTCCTGACCCATGAGATCATGATCTGAGCCAAAACCAACAGTCGGATGCTCAACCGAGCCACCCAGGTGCTCCTATAGAGGATTATTCAAGGGATGCCTGGGTGGCTCAGTCAGTTAAAGGATATGCCTTAGGCTCAGGTCATGATCTCAGGGTCCTGGGATCAAGCCCTGCATCGGGCTCCCTGCTCAGCGGGGGGTCCTCTTCTCCCTCTCCCCCTGCCCTCCCCCTACTCGTGTTCTCTCTCTCTCAAATAAAATCTTAAAAAAAGGATTATTTAAAACACGATGAGGCATGCTGAAGGAAAAAACAAACAGAACTCAAATAAATGAAAACTATATTAATCACTGAAGTGAAAACCTCAATGGACATATTGAACAATAGATTAGAAAGCAGACATTTAAGAAATTACCCAGAATGCACCCCAGAGGACAAAGAAATGGAAAATACAAGAAACGGAAAATAGAGAAAAATCTAACACATGTAGGAGAGCCTGGGTGGCTCAGTGGTTAAACATTAGACTCTTCATTTTGGCTCAGGAAGGTCCTAATCTTGAGGTTGTAAGATCGAGCCCTGCATCAGGCTCAGTGTTCCATGGGGAGTCTGCTTGAGATTTTCTCTCTCCCTCTACTCCCCTCAACCCCCCACTTGCAGTCGTGTCCACTCACACTCTCTCAAATAAATAAAATCTTTAAAAAAAAAAAAAAAAAGAGAAAAGAAAAAGACTACAAAGAATGAAAGACAGGGGGCACCTTGGTGGCTCAGCTGGTTAGGCATTTGCCTTCAGCTTGGGTCATCATCTCAGGGTCCTGAAAGAAAAAAAAAATGGAAGACAAGCAATAATCTAAGAAATAACAGATGACAATTTTCCATACAGATGAAAAATACTAAATTTACAAATCAGGAAAGCCAGCAAATCCCAAAAATTTAAAGCCAGAGAAATCATCGGGAAACTGCAGAACCTCAAAGACAAAAAGATCTTAAAATGAGCCAGACAGAAAAGACAAAGTACCTATAAAGAAATAACAATACTAACAGATGACATCTCTATAGCCAACAACCGAAGCCAAAAAACAGAGTACCTTCAAAGAACTAAGACAAAATAACTGGCAATCTTGAACTGTGTGACAGAGAAACTACCACATAACAAGAAAAAATAAGACTTTCAGACAAACAAAAATAGAGAATTTACAATCAACAGACACTTTCAAAAGAATTTCCAAAGAAGGTACCTTAGGAAGAAATTTATCCTAGAAGGAATTTCAGGGTAACAAGGAAGAAGAATGGGTGAGCAAAGAAAAATGGTAAACATGTAATATATAAAATAAATACAATGAGTATATAAAGCAAGAAATATCTATATCATGGTGCTAAAAAGAAAAGAGAGAACACTAACTTACCACAGTAGCAGCTTTTAAGTCATAAAGGAGAGATCCTAATTCTAAAGGTACTGTATTAACTGGGTAAGTGTGATAAGGTTAGTTTTAGTCTTTGTTAAATTAAATAAAGATGCTGACATTTCCAGGGAAACCATCACAAGAATAGAGACAGAGAATATACATTTCAAATCAGTAGGGAGGAAAAATGCAATGAAACAAGCAAACAAAAGTTAATAAAACAATCTAAGATAGGATCAAAAAAGGAGAAGATAAAGGAAACTACACTCAACCCAGTCTTCACCTGTCACTCTTATGCTACTGCATTTTACTTTCTTTAGCACCATGAAAGTCAAGTCTGAAAGGCTGATAAAGAGACTCATATTAAAAGAGGATGCTCAGGCTTTGGAAATGCGTTCTTTGGGACTAGTGCATTTTCCTAAGGGAAAGAAGCAGCAACTATTAGGTAAAAAACAGATCAAAGGTAATAAAGGGGAGAATCTGCCTATCAACATTCTATAAAGGGTTACCAAACTTAGAAACGGAAAAGAATTCAAAGCCAAACATTACATTGACAAGCCTTGTTCTGCTCCCCAAAATGCAAGAAGTCTAATAAAACCAGCTTTTAAACAATCTCATATTACATATTCACATTCTTTTCTGTACAAAAAAAATATAAGTCTACCTAATTACTGCTGAAAGTGGTAACCTCTGGGGAGAACCAGGAGACTTATCAGTGGGTGAGGAGGAGATTTAAGCTTCCTCCCCACCCCATCCCTTTTGTTTTTTTTTTAAAGATTTCACTTATTTATTTGCCAGAAGGAGAGAGAGAGAGAGCACAAGCAGGGGAGCAGCAGGCAGAGAGAGAATGAGACTCCCAGCTGAGCAAGGAGCCCGATATGGGACTCAATCCCAGGACCCTGGGATCATGACCTGAGCCAAAGGCAGACACCTAACCGACTGCACCACCTAGGCGCCCCTATGCTTCCTTTTACACTCTTTCACAATCTTAAACTTTTTTAATGATTTTTACCTCTTTTTTAACAGATTTATTGGGATATAATTTACATACCTTACGATTCACCTACTTAATTTGTACACAATCATTTTTACTACAGATGCAAAAGGTTTTTTTTTTTTAAGATTTTATTTATTTGAGAGTAAGCAAGACAGCACAAGCAGGGGGAGCAGCAGAGGCAGAGGGAGAAGCAGACTCCCCTCCTGAGCAGGGAGCCCAACATGGGGCTCGAGCCCAGGACCCTGGGACCATGACTCGAGCCTGGGACCATGACCAGAGCCAAAGGCGGATACTTAACCAACTGAGCTACCCAGGGGCCCCATAAATTGTTTTTAAATACCCTCTACTCAAGGGGATGGAAAGTACAGATCAGGGAATATAGTTAATAACACTGTAATACACTTATTGTGGTAAGCATTTCATAACGTATATAACTGCTGCATCACTATGTTGTACACCTGAAACTAATTTGTCAATGATAGTTCAATTAAAAAAAAAAAAACCTCTACAATACAAACAGCATTTTCTTAAGGAAGAAAATACAGCCTAAAACAGTGGTTTTTTTCCCAACCGATAGGGACATAACCCTCTAAGGAGTCACAGACTCACCCCTTATTCAGTCTTTGGATTTACATGTTAACCAGCCACAGGCTACAGTAGATCATAGAAACAAAACATTTGGGGCGCCTGGGTGGCTCAGTTGGTTAAGCATCCGACTCTTGGTTTTGGCTCAGGTCATGATCTCTGAGTAGTGAGATCGAGCCCCTCACTGGGCTCTGCGCTAGGCAGGACCTGCTTAAGATTCTCTCCCTCTCCTTCTGCCCCTCCCACACCCCTCTTTGAAAAAAAACATTTTACATATATATTTACTGTTTTTCACAATATAACTTATATTAAAAAAATACATTTTTAAAAAGCAAGATGTCATTATCTAAGTTTCTATTAACACTACCATTTCCTCTTTTAAGCAAGCCATATACACTCTACCATTTACTTCTTTTAACCAGGACCAATACCTATTTTATCTAAATCAGTAAAATGTTAAGAATTATCCTACTGTTCTTGGAGTTGTTATTCACATAGTGACATAAAGAAAACTCACAGCTGGGCGCCTGGGTGGTTCAGTTAAGCATCTGCCTTCAGCTCTGGTCACAATCCCAGGGTCCTGGGATCAAGTCCCGCATTGGGCTCCCTGCTCAGCGGGGAGTCTGCTTCTCCCTCTCCCTCTGCCCCTCCCCAGTGCTCATGCCCACTCTCACTCTCTCTCAAATAAATAAAATCTTTGAAAGAAAGAAAGAGAGAGAGAGAGAGAGAGAGAAAGAAAGAAAGAAAGAAAGAAAGAAAGTAAGAAAGAAAGAAAGAAAGAAAAAGACAGACAAACTCATAGCTGGCATCTGCTTAAGTTTAGGTCCCCAAAACCTCTTACAACTCCAGCGTGTTTTTTTTTTTTTAAGATTTTATTTATTTGAGAGATAAAAGAGAGAAAGAGAGAAAGGGAGCATGAGCTGGGGGTAAGGGGGAAAGGCGGAGGGAGAAGCAGGCTCCCCACTGAGCAGGAGTGGGGCTTGATCCCAGGACCCTGAGATCATGACCCTGAGCTGAAGGCAGACACTTAACTGACTGAGCCACCCAGGTGCCCCTCCAGCATTTTCAATATGTGTGACATGCATCCCTCAAATATACTGTTCTCCAAACAAGAGACCCAACGGGGTGGTTAACTGAACACAATCCAACTTTTATTTTTAAAAACCTAGTTTTATGGGGCGCCTGGGTGGCTCAGTTGTTAAGCATCTGCCGTCAGCTCGGGGTGTGGTCCTGGAGTCCTGGGATAGAGCCCCGCGTCAGGTTCCTCCGCTGGGAGCCTGCTTCTTCCTCTCCCACTCCCCCTGCTTGTGTTCCCTCTCTTGCTGAATGTCTCTCTCCCCCTCTCTCTCTCTAATAAATAAATAAATTTTAAAATAATAATAATAAAAACCTAGTTTTAATCCATGAGTCCAATAATTCTTTAAAAAATGTATTTATTTCCTTTTATTATTTGGTTTTTAGTAATTTCTACACCCAACATGGGGCTCAAACTCATGACCCTGAGATCAAGAGTCACAGACTGAGCCATCCAGGCTCCCCAGAATTGTTTTTAAATGAGGCAGGGAGTGGAGCCAAGTTCTTTATAGAATAATAACTAATTTAGAACAAAGGATAAAAACAGAAAAATCACCATTGTACAATCACCAGTTATACCTGATTAAAGCAAGAAACATTAGTGAATACAAAAAACTGCTAAATAAAAGATGTGTAAATATCTCCTTCCTCCACAATGTCAAAATAACAACCTGAATCTAGGTATTATAAGGGGAAAAGCTATCCATATAATGGAGGTATCTGACAGATCTCATTTTAATGAATTAATAGGATAAACTGACTTCCGGAGAAGGACACAACATCACCAACATAGGAATTCTCACACAACTGCATACCTTCATGAGAAAAATCAGACAAATCTAAATTGAGACAGAAATATTCTGCAAAACAACTGTCCTTGACTCTTCAAAAGTACCAATGTACTAAAAGGAAAAAAAGGTGGGGGGGAGAAGGGCCTAAACTAAATTAACCTAAAAATAACTAAACACAATGTGTAATCCTGGATTTTAAAAACTAAATAAACTCCAAAGGATATTATGTATAAGTAAGGAACTTTTGTTAAATTTCCTGACAGTGATGTATTATGTTTACATACAATACCCTTGTTCTTAAGAAACATGCTAAAGTATTTAGGGATAAAATATTATGCCTGCAACTTTTTCTCAAATAGTTCAAGGGTAGAAATAAAAAAATATTTAAAATAAATGGAAAATACCAAAATTGGCAAATATAAACAAGGGGTATATAGACATTCACTGTACTATTCTGACATTTTTTAATAAAAAGTTGGGAAAAGCAAAACAAAAAAGGCAAATCTTATCTCATGAAACACTCTTGATTTTATATAAATTACACAGTGTAAGAGTTAAAAAACCTGTAGAGACAGAGGCTATTACAGAATAAACAAACCTACCCTTCATGTCATTCAGAGCATTGGAACCTTCAACGGACTGGTCTGCACCACATACAGCCCTCCAGAAGTCCTGCTCTGCCACACTGCAGGCCTGCCCTTCATTTTGCAGACTTAGGGCCAACATGAAGTCCAAGTTTGCACTATCTTCACCACCCTCTTTTGGGGGCTGTCGGGTTCTATTCCTTTCCTGCCTTTCTTGTTCTTCCACTGGAAGAAAATATAAATAAATAACCAGTACTCAAGATATTCATTAGAGGGAGGGGTGCCTGGGTGGCGCAGTCGATTAAGTGTCTGACTCTTGATTTCGGCCCAGGTTCCGAACTCAGGGTCATGAGATCGAGCCCCGTGTTGAGCTCTGCACTCAGTGCAGATTCTGCTTGAGATTCTCTCTCCCTCTCCCTCTCTCCGTCCCACTCGTGCACACCCAATGCTCTAAAATAAATAAATCTTAAAAAAAAAACAAAAAACATTAGAGATGTCGCTACCTTAAGTCCATGCTTAGCAAACATTCAAGGTTTACAGGCATTTGTGCAGGAATAAAAGAGGCCTAGCCTTCCTGTATTCACAGGACTCCAAACATTAAGTCGGCTGTCATAAAAGGCTCCATTATTAGTCTAATTGTTTTATTAATACTCAAAGTTACTGAGCTATAACTATGAGACAAGCAGTGTGCTACACATTTTTCATATATTTCTGCGCTATAGCAGAATAGTTTGAAGAATGGAGTCAGATTGCCTGAATTCAAGTCCCAGTTCTACCACTTACCTAAGAATGCCTGTGAGAACTAAATCATTTAGTACATATTATGCTCATTTTATAAATGCCTGAAGTACATACTGTATACTCAGTAAATATTAGCTATTAACAGGACTGTCACTGTCATTGTCATCATCAATGCTAGCTGTAATCCAATAGTAACTCAATAGCAAAGAGGTTATTTCCAATCTGTAGGAAAGTTAGTCTTCCTCATGTTACCTAACTATAGTCAGGTTTCTATTATTAAGATCTATTTGTCCCCAAAGCCCTGTTCCCATTTGCCTTAAGATTTTGATACCATTCCGTTTTCTAATCCAAACACAACTCACATAGATTATTCTGAATTGGAAACTGGGCCGTCATGTTCCTTTGGTTGGTAGTTCTACTACGGAAAAGGTCTGATTCAAAGGCTCTCAGGGGTCTTCGGGGCAGCCTCATAGGTGGGTCCAAAGCCTCAATTTGCCTGAGGAGCTGGGATGCAATCCAGATGCCATCTTGACCCCAGGACTCATCATATGCATTAGGAGGCATGGCAACCTCATCTCTCTTTTCCTCCCCATCTCTTCCACAAACTTCAGGATGAGTCTTCAGGTCTTTCACCAGCACATTGCGCCCACAATTGCCACATAACTCCGTCCGGGCACCACAGTAATCTTCATGGTCCTTCAGTTTGAGAACAGAAAGTTCCAAATCACAGTGCTGGCAAAGGGCAAGCCGTAGAGGACACTCAGTCTCCTGCAACACAGAGTAATAAAGCAGTTAATATGCCAATCTGAGAGAGGCTATGTTTTAATACAGGGCAAGGAAAGCCAAAAATATTTCTTTACTTTAATATTCTCTTCCAACCCTAGCTCTGCCTGCCATGCTTTTCTACGCATTTAAGAGTCACGGCTTCCCTCTTTGTCCCTGTCACAGGTTCTACAAAGGGAAAGAAACTCTTAGAAGGAATCTACTCACTCAACCATCCTATCATCATCTTGTGCACACATTACAAAACAACCCAAAACCAGCCAGAAAAGCCCAGGAGCAAACAGCAAAAGCATAGCAATTCAAATATGTTTGTCGAAGTTCCGCCAGCCCAATTTCCCCTTACCACTCCAATCTGTCTTAAGTACCTGGTAATGAGGAAAAGAGGCTGTCCTTTAGAAAGATACTGATTTTTCTAATCTCCCCATTTGTGTACAACACTGGCTTTAAATTGACCAAATAAACCAGGAATTACCAAAAAAGATGACCCCAAGAGTATAAATACTCAGCAGATGAAGGACAAAACTTTTATAGAACTTATTTTGAAACTGTAACTAAAACACCAAAAAATTAAAAAGATATAAAGGCATACATTACTCTAATACACACATTCCAAACTTGGGAACTTAAACCCGTAACTTCAATGTAACATCACTTTAAAAGTTTAGATACTTTACAACCACTGTGCCAAAGAACAATTTTTTTTTCATACAAATTAAACCCAAGTTCTATTCTAAATGCTAAACATTTTTAGCATTATTTGTGTATGCATGGAATATCACTTGTAGGAAGCACAAGAAAATAATTAAAGACAGCCTAGGAAGAGGAATGGAAGAGACAATTTTTACATATATGGTTTTGTGACCTTAAAATTATATACCATGTAGCTATAATATTGATTCACAAAGATTTTATTAGAAAAATGCCACTGATTTACTCAACAGCCAAAAAAAAAAAAAAAAAAAGCACTCAATAGCCAAGAGCAAAATATTGCTTGCACATATCAGATAATATAGTAAGTACTTTGTTAACAACCCTAAAAAGTGCTAGTAACTCACCAGAGCACCAAATAAAGTATAAAATTTTTTTTTAAGAAAATTTAAAAAACCTCTTTAATCTCTGGTCTACAACTATCTTGGTCTAACTTGCAGGAATGTCAGGAAACACCTTGTACTTGTACCTTTAGAACGATTGATATATTACCATGTTACCCCCAGAAATAGCCGGAGGGGAGAGAATGGAAGACAGGATAGTTGACTGGAGGTCGTTTTATGCAGCAGGTAAATATCAGAACCAGAGAAATACTCATTGTTGTTAACATGACCTCAATCATAACCCCCCTTGCTGGTGAGGCCTAGTAAAACATAGGCCGAATGCTTAGAAAAACTAGTAAGAGTGCCAAAGTATTTATAAGACGTTTAATTCTGTGCTGTGAGTTATGAATGGTTATTGTTTTCTTCTTATATTTTCCAATTTTTCTACAATGATTATGAATTATATTTTTAAATTATAAATTGTCATTTTAGGTACATAGAATGAAATGTACAAATCTTAACTGCATACCTTGGTAAATTTTTACATATATGTACACACGTGACCAACTAAATAGGGGGTTTTTTGTTGTTGTTGTTAAGGATTTTATTTATTTATTTGACAGAAAGGCAGCCAGCGAGAGAAGGAACACAAGCAGGGGGAGTGGGAGAGGAAGAAGCAGGCTCCCAGCGGAGCAGGGAGCCCGATGCGGGGCTCGAGCCCTGAGCCGAAGGCAGACGCTTAACGACTGAGCCACCCAGGCGCCCCTAAATACGGGATATTTTTAACTGGTGAATTAATATGCTCATTCACAAAAACAATGCACATTCAACTGAGGCCAGTTTTATTTCAACGAGGGACCAAATGATACTATGTTCTATCTCACCAAATGCACTCTGAGGAATTCCTTTGGGTGTAAACACCATGTTACCTAAGTGATCAAAAAGTCAAAAGAGGGACGCCTGGGTGGCTCAGTCGTTAAGCGTCTGCCTTCGGCTCAGGGCATGATCCCAAGACCCTGGGATCAAGCCCCACATCAGACTCCCTCCTGGGAGCCTGCTTCTTCCTCTCCCACTCCCCCTGCTTGTGGTCCCTCTCTTGCTGGCTGTCTCTCTCTCTCTCAAATAAATAAATAAAATCTTAAAAAAAAAAAAAAAAAAGAAGTCGAAAGAAAATTACAAGATGTTTAGGCAGGCTCTGTACTAAAGAGGTTGTACCACACTGGCAAGCCCAGGCTTGGTCTGGCATTCACTGAGGCTGCCAGCTAAACCCCAGCAGAAATGACAGACTCAGTTCCAAAGAGAAAGGCTCTGAGAACTGAGCATGGGGCACAAGAGCCATGCAGCTGAATCTGGCACAAAAAGTCAAAGCCTCAAATACACCTCAAGAGACAGTGTTTGTGGAGCTGGTAGAGAAACAAGACTCAAACAGACTGGTTTTCTGCTCTGCATGTGGCTCAGTAATCTCAGTAATATTGGCCCCATGGTAACTCACACTCTTCATGGTACAGGGAAACTAACCTCATGCTTCTTTAATTGCCTCTTCTCCAACTTCTTATTACACTTACAGGTCACCTATGGTAAGAAGTGACAATCAGTAAATTGGCTTTGTGACAATATGATCACTTGCTATTGCAAAACAGCAAGTATAATACAGTTATGAACATTTGAGTACTTGGTGGTTTACCTGACAATGTTCTGTCGCCATGTGGCTCTCCATGTCGGATTTGGGAAATGGTTCCTTGCAGATGGGACACATACCAATGTTCCTTTGACAGTGGATCTCATGGATGGTAAAATTAAACACAGGAATTTCTTTTTTGCTATAGAAACAGATCAAAGGGAAAGGTAAGCATTACTGACTAATCTATGCACAGTGATATTACAGGAAAATCTGACTCGTCTGATCTTTGGTCTCCATTACTTCTCTTTAGTAAATCTAGTCTGGAAACTCTTATGAGTTTACAGACTGCTTTTCAAGGATTAACTCCCAAAGTTTTGAGCCTTTTGTGCAACAATGAGTTATCAGTGCTATGTACTACCTCTACAAGCTCAGCCTCATTTTCTAGATGTCAGAGCTAATCACAACCAGCAACATGAAGTCAGAGGCCAAGAAATGAACTAGGCTTTTCTAAAACCATCCATGACCCAAAACACAATGATACATTCCAGGATTGTTAAAAACACAAAAACAAAAACAAAACAAAACAGTCTACCAATTCTTTTCACTCCGGGTTTGAGGTAGGTTTAACCTCATTAAATTTTATTCCACTAAAAGTCAAACCAAAAAGAGCAGATGCTAGCATTGGGATAGTCAGTGGGGAACAGAAAACTGTCTCCCTTACGTCCCACATGCCTTTCAAAGCAGGCTAGATACTAGTCAGGGACATGCTCTGGTTTTGTTGGTATGAACTTCACTGCAGAACTGTACAAAAATGAAGTCCTGAGTCCCTTCCCCCAAACCTGTCTCCTCACTCACTTTTTGTCATTCTCTTTAAGGGATCCAAGATCAAGGGATCAAGATCATCTCTAAGTTACAGAAAAGGGAGGAAAATGACAATCTTAAGTGAAAGATTAAGCTCATTTAAATTTAACAAGAGTGTTTATGTACACTTAAACTAGAGGCACATTCGAAGTCTTTACTTTCAGTCATTTGGATATGACCATTAGAAAACTCCAATTTTAGTCTAGCTAAAGATTGCACTGTACTGTCTAGGGGTACCTGGCTGGCTCAGTTGGTATAGCATGCGATGCTTGATCTCAGCATCTTGAGCTCAAGCCCCATGGTGGGCATGAAGTCTACTTAATTAAAAAGAAAGAAAGAAAAATAAGGAATGTGTCTGGGGTGCCTGCCTGGCTCAGTCAGTAGAGCCTGCAGCTCTTGGTCCTGGGGTTATGAGTTCGAGCCCCATGTTGGGTGTAGAGATTACTTTAAAAAAAGATGAATGGATAAAGAAAATGTGGTATATATATACACACACAGTGGAATACTATTCAGCCATCAAAAAATGAAATCTTGCCATTTGCAAAGATGTGGATGGAACTAAAGGGTATTATACTAAGGAAAATAAGTCAATCAGGAAAGACAATTATATGATTTCACCCCATGTGGAATTTAAGAAACAAAACAGAGGATCATAGGGGAAGACAGGGAAAATAAAACAAGACAAAATCAGAGAGGGAGACAAACCATAAGAGACTCTAATCAGGAAACAAAATGAGGGTTGCTGGAAAGGAAGAGACTGGGGAACTGAGGTGGACATTAAGGAAGGCACGTGATGTAATGAGCACTGGATATTATATAAGACTGATAAATCACTGACCTCTACCTCTGAAACTAATAATACACTATATGTTAATTAACTGAATTTAAATTAAAAATAAGGATAGAAAGAGTCCATAAGTATGTCACCACCTAGAATAAAATTTCAGAAAAATAAAATACTGAACAGAATACAGATAATTATGCAAATCTTTAAATACCCTATTTAGTGTACAAAGCTACATACTACAGGAACCCTCTTCCACACTAAATTGTAGACAGCCTATTTCTTTTTTATAGTTTTACTCTTCATACATAGTGTAAGAAACATTTCAAAGTAGGATGTGCCTCCAGCTAAGTCATACTCCCAGTCCGAAAGACCAAGACACCAAATAAATGCAAATTCATTTCCACCCAATGATGAAACTATCAAGGAAGCTCTTACAGCAAAACTGGAAGGTGACACAGAACAATCAACTGTGAGATGGGAAGAAATCTCAACTGGATAAAGAGGGAAACTACAAATATCTTGAAAGATTTCGCTTCCCCTATTTCTCTAAAATTCCTAGCTTTCTGAGGAAACCAGTGGTTTTAAATTGTTTTATTTTTTTTAAGTGAAGGATATTAAAATATACAGGGGCTATAAATCAAAGTTATAATCTAAACCTATTAAATTAACAAAAGTTAAAATTAGTAAATTCCACTATTAAAAGATGTTGTGAAACCAGTATTCTAATACATTACCAGTGGTACCGTAAACGGCTTAAAAATAGGCTGAAAATGTGTTTCTAGGACCATAATACAGTCTTGAATCAAGTAATGTCACTCTTAGAATTATGAAGATTTTCATTAGTGTCATAAAACAGTAAAAAAAAATCATTAAAAATGTTTAAAGGAGTGGCTACATTAAATGTACACCAACAAAATGAAAGTAGAGTTATATCATGATTGTGAATCATACATACACAAATGCCACAAAAAATTAAGCCTAATAATTACCACTTAGGGAGCTGAGATTCATAATTTTTACAATAATTTTCTTTTAACAACAAAAATCAAGAAAATATGTCTATAGTTTTTATTTTATAGGGCTAGTCAGGATAACCTATTGACATAGAATATTCTATATACTCAAGGCCACTAAAATTTTAGAATTAGACCAAGAAAATATTAAGGACCACATAATCATAACATAAAGCAACAAGAATCAAAAGCAGCTGTTAGGTAAGACCACAGAGTATTTACTATGATACATTTTCACTTCTTGGGAAACTTTGAAAGAAACCTTGAAAGAAAAAGATATCAGCAACAATTACATACATGAAACAGTTGTCTGCTAGTTTTTTCTTTTTAAATTTAGCTGACAAGATAGTCCCACCAAACATTCCAACCAGAGAGAATACAATATACTTGCTTCCTATCATACAGATAAAATCAAGATGTTTTAAAATGAGATAAATGAGAACACAGCTCTGTATCTAGATAAAACTGCTCAAAGTCCCAAGGAGGACTAGCAAGTTAAAGATGAAATTTCATTTTAGATTCTTAGAAATAACTGAAAGGCAAGCCAAGGCTCCCAGAAAAATTCCCTGTAGCCTTCTAAATGCTAAACACAACAAGCCAAAAATCAATTCGTTAATACATGCAAAAATAAAAGTCGAAGTTGTGTTTTTTTTTTATTGTTTTTAGTAATCTCTATAACCAACATGGGGCTTGAACTCATGACCCTGAGATCAAGAGTCGTATGCTCTTCCAACTGAGCCAACCAGGCACCCTTGTTAGTCAAAACCTTCTAACACTGAAGCTCCTATTCCCTAGAACCACACTCTCCCCCACAGAGAAGAGATATGACATGCAAGAACATCTTCAATAACAACTACTCCTTTTACTGGCCCAGTGGATCTAACGGCAGCTCATTTTTTTTAACTTAAAAAAAAAAAATTGTTTTTAAGTAGGCTCCATGCTCAAAATGGGGCTTGACCTCATGACCCTGAGATCAAGAGTTGCACACTCTGATGGAGCCAGCCAGGTGCCCCAAATTTCTTATTTTTTGTTTTATTATTTTTTTTAAATAGGCTCCATGCCCAACATGGGGCTTTAACTCATGACCCTTAGGTTAGGAGTTGCATGCTCTACCAACCAAGCCAGCCAGGTGCCTCTTCACTTTTCAAATTATTTTATTATTTTATTTTTAATAAACTCTATGCCCAACGTGGGCCTTGAACTCATGACCCCAAGATCAAGAGTTGCATGCTCTACCAACTGAGTCAGCCTGGCACCCTGGCAGCTCACATTTTGAAGTTTACCTTAACTTTTCTTAGGGAATAATAGAAATACGGCTCTAAAAACAAAAAGTTTAGGGGTGCCCGGGTGGCTCAGTCGTTAAGCATCTGCCTTTGGCTCAGGGCGTGATCCCAGAGTCCTAGGATCGAGCCCCACATCAGGCTCCTCTGCTGGGAGCCTGCTTCTTCCTCTCCCACCCCCCCTGCCTGTGCTCCCTCTCTTGCTGGCTGTCTCTCTCTCTGTCAAATAAATAAATAAAATCTTTAAAAAATAATAAAAAATAAAAATAAAAATTTTAAACCTGGAATTTAAAGAGGGTTACTGAGATGGGAGGTCTATGCTTGCTTAGTCACTCTTCCATGCTAATCTTTTTTCTTTAAATAAATTGCTTTGGCTTTGAATAACCCTGTTTTCATTAGCTTTCCATTAACTTACCCTTTTTTTTTTAAACTCCCTTAGCATAGTTATTTATACATTGTCCTGGCCTTGAGATTCCTTCAAATTGGAGAACTGATAAAATAAGAGCATATTAATTGATGACATTGCCAATGTCTTTTTTTTTTAACACAATCACATTTTCCTGTGATTATTTGCATTGCTAATTATTTTGTATCAGTAATAGCACATACAAAACACAAACAAGCTATAATAGTTTTTAAATTGGCAGAAAGTGATAGTGGCATAGTAGAAAAAAATACCCTATAAAGCAAGACATGTTCTTAGAAATGAAATCTTAATTCTGTTCAGGGAAAGAATATTACAACCAGCAGTTGCTCTGATTACATCCTAATTCTGCTGAAAGCCTGAGTAAAAAGAAAAAGGCAATAAAAAAATAAAAACTGTTATCTGGCTCAAATCTTCCACCAATCTGAGTCAAAGTTTTTTCCTTCTTCAACATCTCTTCCCTTCTACCACAATTTGGTAAGTTAAACATAGCACAGTCAGTTCTTCTTTGCTTTTTTCTTTAGCTTTCCATAAGAGCACTTGTATATCACTAAAATACCAAACTCAGGAAATTATTAGCTGCATTCTAAGTTTCATTTCAGCAAGAAAGAGTTGCTCTTTCTTGTCACTCACGTGGGTTAAACACACCAAAATAGAAAGCGTAACATCCAAGACTACACCCAGTCTTCACCAACAATTCTGGAATCATGAAGTGATAATGACTTTTTTTTTTAAGATTTTATTTATTCATTTGACAGAGAGAGAGAGAGAGAGAGAGAGACAGCCAGCAAGAGAAGGAACACAAGCAGGGGGAGTGGGAGAGGAAGAAGCAGGCTCCTAGTGCAGGAGCCTGATGTGGGGCTTGATCCCAGAACACAGGGATCAGGCCCTGAGCCAAAGGCAGACGCTTAACGACTGAGCCACCCAGGTGCCCCTGAAGGGATAATGATTAAGCTGGACTGCCAGAAGACCTTAACTAGACTTTTTTTTTTTTTCTTAAACTTTTAAAGCAGTGAACATTCCTTCAGCAAAATCCTTTATAAAAACAATTGAGTGGCTCTGGTTGAACTACTCTCTCACTGCTAGATGTAGAGCCAACCTCACTAAACTTGCTCCCAATCACCCCCAAGACAGCCACTGTAGCCACACGGGGAAATCTTTGTAACACATTTTGAAAAGCACACATCTAGGGGTGTCTGAGTGGCTCAGTCGGTTGAGCTGCTGCCTTCAGATCTGGTCATGATCCCAGGGGTCCTGGGGTCAAGCCCTGAAACAGGCCTCCCTGCTTAGCGGGGAATCTGCTCTTCCCTCTCTGTCTGCCTCTCCCCCCGTTGATGCGCTCCCCCCTGCTGATACGCTCCATGTGCACTCTTTCAAATGAATAAATTAAAAATCTTAAAAAAAAAAAAAAAAGGCATGCATCTAATCCAAACATCATACTATATGTTTTGTATCTTTTTTTTAAAAAAGTATGATGAGCAGCACCTGGCAGGCTCAGTCATAAAGCATGGGACTCTGATCTCACGGCTGTGAGTTCAAACCTCACATTGGGCATGGAGCCTACTTAAGAAAAAAAAAAAAAAAAGGAACAAAAAATAAATTTAAAAAAATAAAAATGTATATTTTTCAGAAAGACAAAAAATAAATCTGCTTATTTATACATCAGAAAAGTGAGGCTCCAAAACATTCGGTGGGATGACTTGCCAAGTCATTAACGAAAGGCAGGTACCAGAGATCCAAACTCCCACCTCCATCACATCGCTATACTCATTTCTCTGTGCTACCTGAACCTAACCATCTTGTCACATTACTAAAACAGGCAAGGTTATATAAAATTGTTAAAAAGGCTTTAGTCTCATATATTTCCAGGTTATATGGTTCCAATTTTAACCTGCCAACAAATGAACCAACCTTTTACAGAAACTAGTTTGTTCTCATTCCAATATTTCTTAGATTTAATTTCTTACCAATTGTCACACAGTTGAGTGTCCTGGTCATCTAGAAATTCAGCCATTTTTAGTTCTTCCTGAAAACTACAAAGAAGATAGTATAAACTTTCAATTTCATTTCTGCTTTTAGGATGACATGCAGAACACAAAAACAAAAAACAAGTACACAGGAAATGTTACCAAAACCAGTACATTAAAGTATTTTATTTAACACCCAATACTTAGATTTTACCTTATTTTTTAATCTTCATTTAAAAATAATTTGACAAGCAAAAGCACCATAAAAAAACTCCTGTATACCCCTCACCCAATACATCATAAATAACCACAGTAAAATCATCAAATGCAAGAAACTAATACTAATACAATGTTAATAACTAATCTATAAATCATATTCATGAATCATCCCACTAATTCCCTTTTTCTGGTTCAAGATCTAATCCAGGGTCACATATCACATATAGTTATTTCTCCTTAATCTTCTTTGATTTAGGATATTTCTTAAGTTTTTCTTCATCTTTCTTCATCTTTCAAAATCACATTAAGTGTAGAAGTTCCTTCAGTTTCAGTCTGTTCAATGTTTTCTCATGATTAATATGTTTTTGGCAAGAATACCACAGAACTGATGTCGTGCTCATCTCTGTACATTATATCAGAAAGTACGTGATGTCAACAGTTTTATTATTACAGATGATGTTAACTTTGATCCTTAGCTGAGAGGATCTGCCAGGTTTGGGCACTGTAAAGATTTTCCTTCTTTATAAACAAGATGCCAGTGCAGAGAGCAAAGTGTTGGCAATTTTGATACCACTACTTACTTTATTCTTTTCCATGACACAAAAATGGTTTTAAATACTACCCCAAAAGGGCTCTTTGATGGTTTTGACATTTCTGAATGAACTCACTTTTCAAAGCACATATTCATTCAACATGTTGAGACCCAGTGTGCCACGCTGGCACTAAGACTACTTCACAGACTAAAGAAAAATTGTCTAACAGATCAACTTAGTGACAGAGAAAAATAAGCAAATGAATAGATATACCTTAATGTATTTTGATGGAAAAGTACATAGACAAATGTTGATGAAAGGAATCTACTTTAAAGGTGATGAGAGGACGTTCTGACAAAATGATGTTTTAAAGAAGACCTGAAGCGCAAAGAGAAAATAAGAGAGGATGGGAGTGGGGGAAAACCCAATCAGGCAGAGGGCCTAAAAGGCAATGAAAGTAAAGGTAGATCTGGAAGACATATTCAAAAACGGGAATGATCCAAGGAGGCCTTATCATGTGAGCAGAAAAGATACCGGATGATAGTCCAAGCTCAACGGCAAACTACAGAAGGGTTTTAAATTAGGGAGTTACATGACTCAAGATAACCGCTCCCATAAGAAATGTAAACTAAGGACAGGAAGCATCTATCTGTGAAAATAAATCAGGTTTTCAGAAGAGGAAAGCCTGCATACTTTTCTCAGGGCTGTCTGTCTCTAGGTGTGCTCCAGGAACTAAACCAAGACCAGAGCCTCGGATGAGGGAAATGCCCTCTGGCTCCAAGGGGTCTGGGGGTGGTGCGCAGGGCTGGGAGTGGGCCCCTTGGAGGGTCGAGCTCTGGTTCCGCCACGCAGTCGATAAGGGATTTAACCTGTCTGGGCCTCAAATTCTTCAGGTAGACAACTGACAATACTCCAAAGGGCCGCTGTACGGAGTAATTGAGCGAATGCACGAAAGTGCTGCGGTACAGCAAGTCTTCAACCTGACAAGGAGCCCCTCTCCAGGATTTCGGGCGCAGGAGGCGGTTTCCAACGGCCCCTTCCCCCAGGGAGTTCGGGGTGAGAGGCGGAGAGGGCACCAGCTTCGCAAATAGCAGCTGTTAACATTTACCGTGCGTCTGACTGCTAAGCGCTTTACAGGGACCCCTCCTCCAGGCCACAACTCTAAGAGGTGAAAGCCATTATTCCATTCTGGGGAGACAGCCGCCACACGGTTGGAATGGGGACTCGAACCCCCGGTCCCTGACCTAGAGCCCGTACTAAGCCAGCGCGACGCCGCCCCCTCCCCGCCCACCCCACCCCCCGCAAGCCGGGGGCTCGCGGCTCGTGCCCGGCTCCGCCCGGGGCGCGGTGCCCACAGCGGCGCTCCGGACGACGCCCACTTCCCCGACGCCCCGGCCAAGGCCGCGAAGGGGCGGCGCCGCCGGGGGCTGTCGAGGCTCGGGTTCCCTGAGGAGAAAGCGCGGCCTCCCCCACTGGCCTGAGGAGACGCCGTGGCGTGGCCGTCTTTCTCCTTACGGCCGCGACCCCTGGGGCCCCTAGCACCCACCCCCCGCCCACACACCAAGCGCTGGGGATGCCGGCCTCCTCCCGAACCGGAGGCCGCAGTGCGGCTCCCAAGGCTCGGGCCGCCGCTACACTCACCCGGGACGACAGCAAGGACTTCCAGCCGACCCGCCAGCCGCAGACACAGAGCCTCCTCTCAGCCCCCGCACTGAACAACGGCCCCCAGAGCCGCCTCACCACTTCCGACCGTCGCGGAGGAGCGCGCCCATTGGCCAGGGCCGGCTACATCTATCAGCCCATTGGATGGCACTGCTGTCGCTCCCGGGGCCCCGCCTTCTGCGTGCCGATTGGCTCCTCACAGCTCCACGGGGTGAATCCCTGGAAGTCCCAGTCCCTGCACATCTGGGAAGAGCAACTGAGGTCTGAGATGTGAGCCTGATTCTCAGGGCCCAGCGGCTGCCCTTGACACAGGCTAATAATATTTGCATGAATAATACACACACAAACATTACTAATACGCCTAATATATTAAGATAATTAATAACATTTGTTTTCTCGTCATGAGCCATTAATACTTATTAGTCATTCTTGTTGCTATTATAATGCCCTCGTGCAAGACCTCTGCAAGGTTCTATCCATATTTGAGCATTTTGCTTTTTGCAGTGGAAGACTGAACACCTGGGTCGTAGGTTTGAGCCCCATTTTCTCCACCGCTGCCTGTATGGACTCTCTGAACTCCTCTTCCCTAATTAAAAAAGAAAAAAATTCAACAAGTTTCGTTTATTTGTGTGTTTGAGAGACAGAGAGGCAGAGGGAGAGGCCGACTCCCCGCTGAGGAGGAAGCCAGACTTGGGGCTCCATCCCAGGACCCTAGGATCATGATCTGAGCCGAAGGCAGATGCTTAACTGACTGAGCCACCCAGGCATCCCTAGAATAAACATTTAAATATAACCAAGAATATACTATCTACAATGCAGCAATTTAAAACCATGACTTTTATTGCAGCTTTTAATTGCAAAATGTTCATGCTATCGTGCTAAGCAGGAAAAGCAGGTTGCAAAGCATTATATGTAATAGGCTAAAATATTTAAATAGCCAGTATATTCTGTGTGATTCCAAAGATATCAAGCTCAAAAACAGGCAAAATTAATCTAAGGTGAGAGAAGTCAGAATAAGGGTTCCATCTGGAGGGTATGGACTGCAGGGGAATCTGAGAAAGATTTCCAAGTCCTTGAAATGTTCTAGATCTCAATCTGCAAAGCGGTAAATACAGATGTATTGGTAAATAGCCACTAAGCTGTACACTGTATGTCAAAGACGACATACTCAAAATTGTTCTGCACTTTAACTTTTGTTGGTGATACTACATAATCTGTCTTGGAGATCCATGCATTATTAGCACATCTGTCTAGAGGAGCTTTATTCTTTTTTGATAGTAACTCCATTGTATGGACAGACCATGATTTATTGAACTAGTTCTCTACTGATAGACGTTTTGGCTACAAGGTGTTGTTTTTTAATATAGCATAAGCAATACCTGAAATCTACAACTACTTCAGTGCCAGCCTCATTGATTTGCTCAGCAAATATATAGAATGTACCCTATGTGACAAGCCCCAAATAAGATTCTACAGCTTCAATGGCAACCAACAGGATGAGCTCCTGCCTTCCCAGAGCTTACCACAGAAACAGGCCCAATGGCAATGAGTGTGATACATGCTATGGCACCATAAAGCATACATCTGCTGGGGCGCCTGGAGCTCCATTAATAGAGCATCTGCCTTTGGCTCAGGGTCATGATCCCAGGGTTCTGGGATGGAGTCCGCGTTGGGCTTCTTGTTCAGCGGGGAGCCTGCTTCTCCCTCTCCCTGCCACCCTCACCCCTGCTTGTATTCTCCCTCCGTCAAATAAATAAATAAAATCTTAAAAAAAAGAGAGAGAGAGAAAAAAAACCCTCTGGACATCTAGGCTTGAGGGAGCTTCCTGGTTGGTGACCATATTGATGGGCCAGGAAGGTGACACACCCTGACTCCTCAGGAAGAAGGCATAGAAGCTTTGCATTGCCCCTCACACTAAACCTTAAGTGTCCCTTCATTTGGCTGTTTCTGAACTGTAGCCTGTATAATAAAGCTATAATTGTAAACATTGTGCTTTTCTGAGTTCTGTGGGTCATTGTAGTGAATTATCAAACATCAACGAGTCATGGGAATTGACGGCCAGTTAGTCACAAGTATGCTTGGCCTGGGGACCCCTACAGTGTGGCTGGCGGTTGAAGTGAGGGCAGTCTTGTTGGGGACTACTAAGATCTGTTTTTCATTCACAGCAATTAAGTTCTGGCAACAAATGCGTAGAGTTTTTTCTCATATCAACAACCAATCATTCGACTCTCCAGACTTCAGGTGGGTATCTCACAATTTAATTCAACTCTGACACTAAATGCCTGGAGTTAGCATCAGATCTCACAAGTTAAGGGCTCAGTCCCACAAGACACTCCCACACACACACCTCAGATGCCAGTCTCAAATTCATGTTGTCACCTATGCTTCTGACCACCCCCTTATAAATCAGAGGTTCCCACAACCCCCTCCTCAGGTTCTATAATTTGCTGTAATGGCTCACAGAACTCAGGAAAACATTGTACTTACGTTTACTGGTTTGTCATAAATGATATCGTAAAGGATATAGATAACAGCCAGATGAAGACACATGCGGGGCAAGGGCTGGTAGGTCCCGAGCATAGGAGCTTCTGTCCCAGTGGAGTTGGGTGTGTCATCCTCCTGGCACGTGGGTGCATTCACCAACCCAGAAGCTCTCCTAACTCCATAGTTTAGGGTTTTTATGGAGGTTCCATTACACAGGCATGATGGATTAAATCATTGGCCTTTGGTGATTAACTCAGCCTTCAGCCCTTCTCCCTTCCCCAGAGGCAGGGGTGGAGGGGTGGAGTGGGGCTGGTAGTTCCAACTCTCTATTCACAATCTTAGTTCTTCTGGCAACCAGCCCCCATCCTGAAGCTACCTAGGGGCTCCCAAGAGTCATCTCACGAGCATAAACTCAGGTGTGGTTGCAAGGAGTGTATAATGAACAACTAAAGACATTTTTTTCAGGGAATTTCCAAGGACTTTAGAAACTCTTGGGCCAGGAACCAGGACAAAGACCAAATATTTATTTCTTATTCTATCACCATATCATAAGAACTGTGCCCTTAAACCTGTGTGGTCAGGAGCTAACTCCAGGAGGTTAGCATCAGAACTGAAAAAGTACACACATCTGGGGGTGAAATAGAACACATGCTTTACTAGAGGGGCGCCTGGGTGGCACAGCGTTAGTTAAGCGTCTGCCTTCGGCTCAGGGCGTGATCCCGCCGTTATGGAATCGAGCCCCACATCAGGCTCTTCCACTATGAGCCTGCTTCTTCCTCTCCCACTCCCTCTGCTTGTGTTCCCTCTCTCGCTGGCTGTCTCTATCTCTGTCAAATAAATAAATAAAATCTTAAAAAAAAAAAAAGAACACATGCTTTACTAGAGAAGCCCAGTTAGATTTAAGACCACCCAACCTACAACAGGTGCTCACAGGGTCTTTGCATCACAACAATTAATTAGGTGCAGCCTCTGCTTGCAGTGAATTTAGGTTATTTGTAAATAGGTTTCTTCTGTACTCTGAAACAGATTTTCCCATAGAAACAGTGTTACAGGGGCGCCTGGGTGGCTCAGTCGGTTGATCGTCTGCCTTTGGCTCAGGTCATGATCCCAGGGTCCTGGGACTGAGTCCCATGTTGGCTCCCTGCTTCTCCCTCTGCCCACCACTCTCCCTGCTTGTGCTCTCTCTCTCCCTCTCTCTGACATATAAATAAATAAAATCTTAAAAAAAAAAAGTATAACAGTGGTGATTCTGACTGACCCACAAAATGTTATTCAATTTATAACAACACTTTCCAGCAATTCTGTGAACTAAATAGAATCTTTTCAACAAAAATCCATTTTCACTAAATCAGCCAGTTAGGTCTTGTGTTTTGTAATGAACACACTTGTCAAAAAAAAAAAAAAAGGCATTATAAGAACGCAAATCCCTGAGAATATATCTCCTTCTCCCACCCATATACCCTGCAGCCACAGCAACAGAAGGGGAGTAATTTTTCTCCTCCTTAAAACTATTACTCCTTTTGACCAAACAACTTGACCAAAAAACTTCTAGGAAGCCAACTTATATATAAAAATACTCAGGCTATGTAATTACAGGGATGTCTATTACTATTTCCAGGAAGGAAAAATAGTGACAAATGACCCCTCAAAAGGAGGCCAGTTAAATAAACTGTACTTCAATGCAACCATACAAAAAGTAAAAAGAATCAAGGGGCGCTTGGGTGTCCAGTCCGTTAAGTGGCCAACTCTTGATTTTGGTTTAAGTCATGACCTCAGGGTCCTGGGATCAAGACTCATGTCAGGCCCTATGCTCAGCAGGGAGACTGCTTAAGGATTTTCTCTCCCACTCTCCCTCTACCCCTCCCCTCCCTTCTCTTTGTTTCTCTCTCAAATAAATCTTTCAGGATTCCTGGGTGGCTCAGTTGGTTGAGTGTCTGCGTTCAGTTCATGTCATGATCCCAAGCTCCTGGGATTGAGTCCCATGTTGGCTCCCTGCTTCTCCCTCTGCCTGCCCCTCCCCCTGCTTGTGCGTTCTCTCACTCTCTGACAAATAAATAAATAAATCTCAAATAAATAAATCTTTTTAAAAAATAAAAAGAACTGAGCATGGAAAGATATGCAAAATACATTGTTTCATGAAAAGAAAGTTAAAAACCAAATACATCAGGGGTGCCTGGGTGGCTCAATCGGTTTAGTGACCAAATCTTGATTTTGGCTCAGGTCGTGATCATTGAGCCCCACGTCCCCATAGGGCTCACACTGGGTGTGGAGCCTGCTTGGGATTCTCTCTCCCCCTCTCCCCTTGCCCCTCCCCCACATGCGGGCTTGCTTTCTCTTTACATCAGTAGGATTCTGTATTTGTAAATACAATATTAACAAATAATATTAGTAATATTAAACTATCTAGTAATATGTTAGAATAGGCTTCAGAAATAAACTGGAGGAATCATCCATTCCCAGTGGTGGCCTCTAAAAAGTTGGGCTTACAACGATTTTGACATCTTACCATTAAATAATTTTGCAAGTAGGTTATTTTTGTAAGCAGGAAAAGAAAAAAAGAATCCATATTTCTTCCTCCACTCCTGACTTGCACACAATGTATTTAGGAGAGTTATAAGTCAGATTTTCAGACTTGCTGTTTTTTATGCCTTATTGGTTGAAGAATCCATGGCATCTTTTTTTCTTATTTACCCCATCTTTTCAATTTTATTGCAGCTTAATTTACAAACAATAAAAGCACCCATATTAAGTGCACAGGGTGTTTTGACCTATGGAACTATGACTGCTGTCTAGATACGCGTAATTTCCACCACTCTTCTGTCAATCTCCATCCCTCCCCCCAACCCCTGGCAGCTCCTCATATGCTTTCTTTCACTACAGAGAGGAATTTCATATAAATAGACCATACAGTCACATCCGGTTGTGTGTCAGGTTTCTTTCACTCAGCATAAGGTTTTTTGGTTTTTGTTTTTAAAGATATTGTTTATTTATTTGTCAGAGAGAGACTGAGAGCAGGAGCAGGAGGAGCAGCAGGCAGAGGGAGCGCTGAGCAAGGAGCCCGATGCGGGACTGGATCCCAGGACCCCAGGATCATGACCCGAGCCGAAGGCAGACGCTCAACCGACTGAGCCACCCAGGCGCCCCTCAGCATAAGGTTTTTGAGGTTCATCCACACTGTCGATCGCATCGATCATCGATTTCCTTTTATTGCCTAGTAGCCTTTCATCATACGGATGTACCACGATTTGTGCTGATGGACAGCGTAGAGCTGACTCCAGTCTTTAGCTAATATGGATGAAGCTGCTGTTCTGTACAAGTCTGTTGGGAGGACATGTTTTTATTTCTCTTGGATGAATACTTAGGAGTGGAACTGCTGGTCCCATGGTAAGTCTATGTTTTAATTTTACACGAAACTGCCAAAACAGGTTTCCCAAAGCGATTGTACATTTAACGTTCCAACCAGCACTATATGAGCGTTGCAGTTGTTCCACATACTTACCAACTTGGTATAAATACATTTTCAATACATAAACAGAAGAACAGTGGTCCTGTCTCCTGGGAACAACTTTCTTCCCTTGCATAGGAGATCCAGAAGTTCTTCTGAATACAGGCTTTACAACATCCTCCAGGGTAGGATAAAGGAGGAATAATGACAAGCTCAAACTTGCCTTAATTCCCTGGGGTGTCTTATTTTTACTGGCCTATATCCAGCAGCATTAAAAAAAAAAAAAAGTTTACCAACGTTTTATTTCTGACCCAAAGAGGCAGGTGGGGTGTGGTGATTACAGCGGCAGCAGAAGTGACTTAGATGAGAACTGAGGAAGACCTGCTTCCCGTTTTACTAGGAGACAATCTGGAAAAGAGGCTTAGATGCAGTTCCCCTTAAGCACTGTTTCTCCAGCTACAGTGGAATTTTGATAAAGCCCTGGGGATACGTGTTGTCTTATCCTTCTCTGCTCTGCCAAACTCAGGTCCCAGCCAGGATGGGGGAGGGGAATCCCTCTCTTTTGGCCAAAACTGTCACTTACCTAATCTGAGAAGCTAGTAGGGACCTCCTCCCCAACATTTCCCTGCAGCCCCAGTCCCAGGACCCCTTAACTCCCCACAGTCCGCTCCCTCAGCCCCAGCCCCGGCCCCTGCCCAGTCTAGGGATTTCCCCTAACTGAATGCCGTTTTTCCTTGTGTC
>NW_024425897.1:20725601-20744180 GCF_017311325.1 Ursus maritimus
CCGCCAACCTCTTTCCCTTCCTCCCATGTTTGCTTCTCAGCAGCTGCCTCGAGTCACAGATTCCTGGCCTGGTGCCCTCACAGACTCTGACACATAGAAGGCAATTAATTCATGCTTGTGGAATTACATCAAGGTGTTTCTGATGTTTATCTCCGGTGTGGGTTCTTGATGGTTTTCTTTATGGGCTGCTTCATCATAAACATTAAAAGTTAGTTTGGGCTAAAACAAACTTCGTTTTCATTGAATTAAATTCCATTTCTCTCTCAGGCATCCCAGGCTTTGCCCCTCCCTCCGTCCTTTGCCAGCTCCCTTGGTCTTTTCTGTCACTGGCCCCACCCCCTCCGTGTTTGACCTTCCAGTCACTGTTTTGGATGTGGCAAGGGGCAACTAGGCAGCGAGTGAGTCCCTGGTTCTAGCAAACCCCCATCCCCAATACCTTCTCCCTCTCTGCCAATCTTCTCAAGTACCTCTGGAGGAAGGGAATATTATTGTTTTGTTTTTATGTGTATTGGGCTATAATGACACACAATAAAGTGCATAAATCTTAAGTATATAGTGCAATGTATGTTTCATAACATCTTTATTGGGATACAACACACATATCATACAACTCACCCATTTAAAGTGTTTTGTGGGGATGCCTAGATGGCTCAGTTGGTTAATCCATCTCCCTTTGGCTCAGGTCATGATCCCAGGGTCCTGGGACGGAGTCCCTCATCCAGCTCCTTGTTCATTGGGGAACCTGCTTCTCCTTTCACTCTGCCTGCTGCTTTCCCTGCTTGTGCTGTCTCTCTCTCTCTCTGACAAATAAATAAAATCTTTTTTAAAAAAGTGTTTTGTGGTTTTTAGCTTATTCACAAAATTGTGCAATCATCACAATCTAATTCTAGAATATATTGTATTTTATTTTTTTAAAAGATTTTATTTATTTATTTGAGAGAGAGAATGAGAGATAGCTCCAGAGAGCACAGGCAGGGAGGAGAGGGAGAAGCAGGCTCCCCACATGCAGGGAGCCCGAGGCGGGGCTCAATCCCAGGACCCTGGAATCATGACCCAAGCCAAAGGCAGACACTTAACCAACTGAGGCACACAGGCATCCCATGACATTCATTTCCATTAGGTATACAACAAAGGATGGAATTGCTGGACTGAGTTGTATGATATATATTTATTTAGCTTTTGCTTATTAAAAGTTCCAGCCACCTTTGTGCACATAAATATTTCCAGTTATTGAGAGTTAGTGATTCTCAAGTACTTACAGTTTGTCCCATTTTTTTTCCCACCTACAAGTTTTGGGGTTCCATCTTCTTATATTTCTCAGTGACCCCAGGGGATGTCATTAGCCAGCCACCTGATGATTACCAGGAGGGGTTTAGACAATCGACAAGCTGGAAAGAGGAAATAGGGCTTCTGCTAGGCAGTAAGGGGCGAGGAGTGTAGGTAAGTATTAGGGACACAACGAACAGTGTCTGCCACATGAAGGGCACTCATCATACACATTTACTTGTTGATTGAGATAGGACTTTCAGGGAGGGCTTTTTGTTTGCTATTTTGCGGTCACAAGATATTCATCTATTGCTGGAGAAATACTTGTGAAACCACTGCTAGGAACCAGTTTCCTAAAGATGTCAGGTTATGAAATGTTTACATTATTTTGTCGATTCTGAAGCAGGGGGCTAGGAAACTCAGCTGACATCTGGGGACTCATACATATTCATAAGGAGAACGGAGATTGGACCTGAGTTCTCAGAGCATGCTGGGAAATTTTCCAGAGTGCCTGGTTACTAGGCAGAATTCTCAGGAGCTCCTGTTTTCTTTGCCTGATGACTTCCTTATCCCTCAGATCCTTGCACAGTGCCCTTCTCGTGTTGAGAGGAGGAGACATCTTAGGATCACCTACATTGTGGTCTGCTTTTCCAGAAAAGCTCTCAGTTCTTTCACCCCCATGCTGCCTTGGAAACTATTTCCCATTTCCTAGAGGGAAAAACATTAATGCTTAAATCATATTTTTCAGAGGGTGGTTTGAGGACTGGCAGGATTAGCATCTTTTGGGGGGAGGGAAAATGCTTGTAAAAATGCCCAGGCCCACTTCCCACCTACTGCATACAAATTTCTGTGGTAGGGTCGCAAAATACTCATTTCAGAATTTTGTGGGTGATTCTTGTGCTCAATGAAGTTAGAGAAACCTCTGGCTTAAATTATCAAGTAAAGGAAAACTAACAACACAGACATATTCTTGAAACTATATCTAAGGACGCCTGGGTGGCTCAGTTGGTTTAGCGTCCGCCTTTGGCTCAGGCCCTGATCCCAGGGTCCTGGCATCCAGCCCAGTGTCACCCAGTGCTCAGCAGGGAGCCTGCTTCTCCCTCCCCTCTGCCTGCAGCTCTGCCTACTTATGCTCTCTCTTTCTCTCTGTCAAATAAATAAATAAAATCTTTAAAAAAGAAAAAAAGAAACTATATCTAGTCCCATCCAGCTGCTCCCACCAAGCTGAGTATCTTATAGCTTTACCTACCCACCCCTCTCCCCACCAGGACTTCCCAAACACTGTTCCTTTCTGCTACAACCTGTCTGATTTCCCTCATCCTTCAAGGTTGGCTTTCATTTTGCAGATTCCAAGAAATCTTCCCAGAACTCTGGGTAAAGGTACCTCTCCTCTGGTCCCTATTGCTTCCTGTGATTACCCTAGGACCCCTAGAAAGCTGCAGTATTGTTGTCCAAGTAGGCACCTGTCTGTCCCATTACGCTGAACCAGTTCCTGGAAGACTGGGCTGACATTTTTTTCACGGGCACGGCTGGAACCTAGCATAGGATGGGGCACACGTAGACATTCAATAAACGTTGAATAAAGGGAAGAATTATCTATTGTGACTAATGAATTTTACGCCCATTTGAGAAATCCTTGCCTACCTCACCACAAAAAATGTATATATATTTTTTTCTTCTAGAAGACTTATTGTTTTATCTTTTACATTTAGGTCTATGACCCATTTTTTTTTTTAAGATTTTATTTATTTATTCAACAGAGATAGAGACAGCCAGAGAGAGAGGGAACACAAGCAGGGGGAGTGGGAGAGGAAGAAGAAGGCTCATAGCGGAAGTGCCTGATGTGGGGCTCGATCCCGGATCGCCGCGATCACGCCCTGAGCCAAAGGCAGACGCTTAACTGCTGTGCCACCCAGGCGCCCCTCTATGACCCATTTTGAATTAATATTTGTGTATGGTGTGAGGTAGGGGTAAAGAGTTTGTTTTTTGTTTTGTTTTTTGATATCCTATTGCTCCATTTACTAAGGGGAAGATTCTTTTAAATCGCACTTGATCCTTTGTCATAGATCCAGTGACTATCCAGTAAGAATCTATTTCTGGACTCTTTGTTCTACGGTTCTATTTGTCTATCTTAAGCCAATACCACACTATCTTAATAACTGTAGCATTTGAAATCTGGTAATGAAATCCTCCTCCTTTGCTCCTATTTTTAAGTTCTCTTATCTTGGCTATTTCAGGTCATTTGCATTTGCACACAGAGTTTATTTTTTTATTTTTTTAAAGATTTTATTTATTTATTTGACAGAGATAGAGACAGCCAGCGAGAGAGGGAACACAAGGAGGGGGAGTGGGAGAGGAAGAAGCAGGCTCCCAGTGGAGGAGCCTGATGTGGGGCTCAATCCCAGAAAGCTGGGATCACGCCCTGAGCCGAAGGCAGACGCTTGACAACTGAGCCACCCAGGCGCCCCCTGCACACAAAGTTTAGAATCAGTTTGAGAATGAATTCCCTGACTGGTTTTAATCTCTTATCTCTTATGCTTTATCTTACCAGAAAATTAACCACACAGTAGCACCATTTTCCAGAAGCTCCTTCATTTTAAATTGAGGACCAACTTCTTGACATACAAGCAGCCAAATGCAGCTGACAGGGCTCTGAGTTCAGCAGCTCAGAGGCTGTACAGAGAAAGTCTAGACTCAGAACACCAAATCCAGCTAGCCTGGCAAATTCCTTATTTGTGGCCCCCCAGCTTTGACCTGCCCTTGAAAGGAGCCTATAAACTGTTCCATGACTAGACAGAAGTGCATATGGAAATTTAATGTATGATAAAGATGGCATTGTGTCCTTTGTGAAAAAGATGGATTATTCAATAAATGAGGTTTGGAGCAACTGGAAAAGATAACATTGGAACCCTACCTCATTATTCACACTGAAATTCTAAATAGATCAAAGACTTAAATGTTAACAATGAAACCATAAAAATACTGGGAGAACTCATAAAGTAATTTAAAAATAATATTGGAGTGGGGAAAGGCTGCAAAAAATAAAACATTTCTTCACTGCAAAAAAAAAACCATATCCCCAAAATGAAAAGGCAAACGATACACTGGAAAAAATATTTGAAACACCTGTTTATGGCTAGAGGCTCATTTCCTTATTATATAAAGGGTGACTAAATTAATAACAAAAGACTAGCAATCTGAAAAAAAAAGGCCAAAGGACATGACCAGATTGATAAAAGAAATGCATTACAGATTCATCTTAAACAGATGAAAATATGCTTAATATCATCCATAACCTGAGAAACATGAATTAGAATTACACCAAGATGTCATTTTTCACTGTGAGATTGTCAAAGATACAAAAGCTTGAGAGCACACTGTCTGGTGAGGGAAACTGGCATTTCTACACACTGATTATGAGAATACAAATTGGTACAATCTTTGTGAGGAGCAATTAAGGAAAATTTATTCAAATGTTAGGTGAAAAGAACAACTTACAGAAGCATATGAATAGTATGATAACATTTATCAAAATTTTAAAGAAAGAGAAACTATCATATATTGTTTATGGATACATACATAATACAATAAAAATATTAAGACATGGAAGGAAAAATACCGGCTAATAGCATAATAGTGGTTATCTGTGGAGAGGTAGGGAGGGGGAGAGATAAAGAAATGTACATGTGGTATCAAGTCTATGCTTGCAAAATGTTAATATTTGTTAGATCTGTATGCATGGGTCTTCTCCTACAGATCTTGAAACATTTGAACTTTTTTTAAATAAAAAAAATATAGCTTATAAGGGCACTTGGCTCGCTGAGTCAGTAGAGCTCTTGGTCTCAAGGTCATGAGTTCAAGCCCCATATTGGGCATAGAGCTCACCTAAAAAAAAAATTACAGAGAGATCCATCCCTTCTGAATTTGGAAAGTGGCCTGGGCAATTTGGCATTCATGCGCCACCTGGTGGACCAAATTGGAAGTGCTGGGTGGACAAAAGCCACACAGCCTAATAAGAGCTAGGAGACCTCTGAGGAGGAAAAGGAGGAAGGCCCAGGATCATATACTGGGAATTACTGGCCAAACCAAGACCATGACCCTGATTCTTCAAACTCTTGTTTCCCGGTTCTGTGATTCTTTGCCTTGAACTCTACCTTTAATTCTGAGCCTACTTTGTACTTTGAGCCTTCTACTTACTCTAAGTGTTTGGACCCAAACCTGTTTGATTTCAGAGCCAGAGCTGCGGTTTATTCTACCGTCAAAGGGCAGGAAATCAACTGTGAAAACTGTGAAATAGATCACTTTTATTCTGTGAAGGATTAGGATTAGGTATTGAAACCTATTCATCCAGGGGCACCTGCCTGGCTTAGTCAGAAGAGCATGTGACTGTTGATCCTGGGGTCGTGAGTTTGAGTCCCATGTTGGGTGTAGGGATTAGTAAAAATAAAAAATAAGTAAACTTAAAAAAAAATCCATCAAGATGGAAAAGAAAAACAAAGAAAAACTAGAAAAGTCATTGGGTGGAGACACTCACAATCAGTACATTCAAGTAATGCAGCCCCCTACTTTATGTCACCCAGCTATTCAGGTACAATGCACCCATGTGCTTTATTGCCCTTGAGAGAGTTTCTCACCAGAGCAGATCTGCCACCGAACAGAACAAGAATGAAGGGCGTATCCCCTTGTTCTAAGTCAAGAAAATGGAAACTACCATTGAAGAGTACCTTCTGCATGCAAAGCATTTTCCCATGTCAGCTCTAAAAATTCTGGGTTCCAAATTGTACAGCAAGAAGGATGGGGTTTTGGCTCCCGTGAGGTCATCTCCTTTGTCACATGAAATGATTCAGGTCTGCCAAAGGGTGTGGAGGCTGCCTCCCAGGAGCAGGTAAGGACAGGCCCAGAGCCAGGTCACTGCTTCAGCCTTAGGCGCTGAGGACAAGGGGTAGGAATGGGAAAAGAGAAAGGCCAATTCATCTTGGATGCCAAAAAGGCTTTTGGGGTGAAGGGAAACATACTCCACCAACAGCAGTGACTCAAGGATCTAGAGGCCTCTGCTAAGGAGGTCCACAATGTCTGGGCTTTGCCAAGTTTAGGGAACAGTGCTGAGCCTGTCAGCATTCTTCTGGGGCCAGGCCAACAAAGGTTACCTGAGAATGTATCTGAGTAACCACAGTCCTGGCCAGGAGCTTCATATGCGCCCCTACTTGAAGGTGCTGTATTTTTCCATTCTGGGAAATTCTTAAAACACCAGTGACTCACCAGCTCTTTCATTTGCACCAAAGATGAGCCCCAGCCCTCCTCCCTCCTCTCTCCTTTCCAAGCCCAACCTCGGCTTGGTCACACCTGGCCAAATTGTCTCAGAGTAATCCTGGGGTCAGTTTACGTAAGCTCTTGCCCTTCATTCTTGCTGGTTAGCATGATTTGGGGAGCACTGAGTTCTCCTTGGGATAGGGCTGCCAGATTCAGCAAATAAAAATACAGGATCTCTGGTTAAACGTGAATTTCAGACAAAGAGTGAATATCATTTTAGTTAATTACTCCCAAATACTGCATTGTATTTTATCTGACATTGTATCCTGGGAGTATTTAAATTTCTTTCATTATCTCAGGTCAGGGGGTGACAAACTTTTTCTGTAAGGGACCAGACAGTAAGTGTTTTAGCCTCGTGGGCCACCCTGCTGGGTCTCTGTTGCAACTACTCAGCTCCGCCTTTGTAGCACCAAAGCAGCTATAGACAATGCATAAATAAATTGGTGTAGCTGTGTTATATAAAATGTTATTTATGGACATTGACCTTTGAATTTATATAATTTTCACATGTCATAAAAGATTATTCTTCTTTGGTTTTCCCCCCAGCCATTAAAAAATATAAAAACCATTCTTAGCTTACAGGTTGTACAAAAACTAGAAAGCTAGATTTGACCAGTAGGTGATAGTTTGCCTATCTCTGATCTAAAGTCAAAGAATCCAGGGACACCTGGGTGGCTCAGTCAGTTAAGCGTTCAACTCTTGATTTCAGCTCAGGTCATGATCTTGGGGTCATGAGACTGAGCCCTGTGTTGCACTCTGCACTTGGCATGGAGTCTGTTTGAGATTCTCTCTCTTCCTCTGCCCATCCCCCCTGCACTCACACTCTAAAATAAATAAATCTTTTTTTTTCAATTTTATTTATTTATTTGACAGAGAGACAGAGAGAGGGAACACAAGCTGGGGGAGGGGGGGAGAAGGAGAAGGCTCCCAGCGGAGGAGCCTGATGTGGGACTCGATCCCCGAATGCCGGGATCACACCCTGAGCCGAAGGCAGACGCTTAACAACTGCGCTACCCAGGCGCCCCTATCTGGGGTATTTTAAAGCCTCCTTAGCCTTAGGAATGATTTTCCATGAGGATCACAGATGATATCTTTGCTGGAGAGCCTCCCATTCTCTGTAAGAATTTCTCCTTGCACTTGCTACTGGAATTTTCTCTTTTAGCTAGCCTTGGGATGGAGTTGGGCTGAGAGTTTCTAATACATTCGGTTTAAAAAAAATAGCTCTCCCCAATTATTAAAAATGATGCATTTAAAAATCTTTTATTTTGTGGGGCACCTGGCTAGCTCAGTCAGTAGAGCATATGACACTTGATCTCAGGGTCATGACTTTGAGCCCCACCTTGGGGGGACTTAAAAAAGAGATTACTTAAAAGGAAAAAAAAGCTTTTTTTTGGAGTAATTTTAGATTTACAGAAAAGTTGAAAAGAGGGTAAAGTTTACATATACTCCTCATCCAGTTTTTTTTTTTTTAAGATTTTATTTATTTGAGAGAGAGAGAGAACGCATGCGAGGGGGTGGGGGGGGCAGAGAATCTCAAGCTGACCTGTGCTGACGGTGGACCCTGAGATCATGACCTGAGCCAGAACCAAGAGAAGGAGGTTTAATGGACTGAGCCACCCAGTTTTCTTTAATGCTAACATCTTACATAACCAGCGTACATTTATCAAAACCAAGAAGCCAACATTAGTACAACACTATTAACTAAACTCTAGACCTTATTTAAATTTCAACTGTTTTTCCACAATGCCCTTTTTCTGTCCCAGGATCCCAAACAAGATACCACATTGCTTTAGTTGGCATGTCTCCTTGGGCTCCTCTGGTCTATGACTGTTTCTCTGTTTCTTTATTTTTTATGACCTTGACAGTTTTGAAGAGTACTGGTCAGACATTTTGTAGAATGTCACTCAAATTGGATTTGTTTAATGTTTTCCTCATGATTACTCTGGGTTTATGGGTTTTCTGGAAAAATATTACAGAAGTAAAGTTCCTTTCTCATCATCTCCTGTTGGGGTACATGGTATGAACATGGATTGTCACTGGTAACGTTAACTTTGATCACTTAGTTAAGGTAGCTCTTACTAGGTTTCTCAACTGCGAAGCTATTATTTTTCCTTTTCTATACTTAACTCTTTGGAAACTGGTCAATAATTCCAGAGTGTGCATTTGGGAGTGAGACCATCACAAATTTCACCACAGACTTACTGTGTGATCTTGGGCAAATTACCTAATATCTCTCTGTTTCAAAATTCTCATTTTAAAATGGAGATCGAAATGGTACCTATTCCACTAGTTTGTAAGAGTGAAATGAGAAGATATATGTAAAAGAGCTTAGCACAGTGTGCACAGCTTGGCACATATGTGCTCATTAATGCACACTGTGATTATTGTTATTATCATCACTAGTTTTTTTCTAGGCATGTATATTTAAATTTTAATGGCAATTGTTAACTTGCTGTTATGGTAGATTCTAAAGACTTTTGATGGGCGCCTGGCTGGCTCAGCTGGTAGAGCATACAACTTTTTTTTTTTTAAGATTTTATTCATCATTTGACACAGACAGAGAGAGAGAGAAAGCACACATGAGCACAAGCAGAGGGAGAAACAGGCAGAGGGAGAGGGAGAAGCAGGCTCCCCAAGGAGCAGGGAGCCTGATGCTCGATCCCAGGACCTTGGGATCATGACCTGAGGTGAAGGCAGATGCTTAATAGAGTGAACCATCCACATGCTCCACTTTTTTTTTTTTTTTTGAGCGTGTGACTCTTTATCTCAGGTTTATAAGTTCAAGCCCCGTATTGGGTGTAGAGATTACTTAAAAATAAAATCTTAAAAAAAAAGTAAATAAAAATTTTTGATCTAGATCCTTTAATTAGGATCTTTTTTTTTTTTTTTTTTTTTTTTTTTTTTTTTATTTGTCAGAGAGAGAGAGCGTGCACGCACACAAGCAGGGAGAATGGCAGGCAGAGGGAGAAGCAGGCTGATGCGGGACAAATTAGTATTTTTCAAAGAGTGGTGTTCAGTTTGAATTAGCATCTCCGGGAGTAGAATCCAGGAAACTCTTGTTTATCAAATTTCCCAAGGGATTGTGATGTACACTAAAGTTGGAGAATCATTTTCTTGTACACTAAAAAGCCCAGAAAAAGAGAGGGAAGGAACATCAGTAGAAGGGGTCAACCCCAGCTGGTCAAGGCTGATGCAGGGGACACTGTAGTGCAGGGGATGACTCTGGTTCTCTACTCAGAAAGACCTGAGTTTGAATCATAGTGACTAGTGTGGCCTTGCTTTAGGTTATGACTCTCTGAGCCTGGCACACCCAAGTGGCTCCCTCTCTCTCCCATTCCAAGTCTTTGACAATTACCACTCTTTCAGCTAGGCTTTCCCTGAACACATTATCCATATAAAATTGCCTCCCTCCTCCACTCCCCAGTCCCTGTTTTACTTTTCTCAGAATCATTTATCATCACCTAATATGCTATCTATTTTGTCTGTCTCTCCCACTACAAGTAAAGCTCCATGAAAACTTTGTCTACCGATGTAGCCTCTGTGCCTAAAACAAAGCATGGCACATAACAGGCATTCAATAACTATGTGTTGTATGAATTGAGTTACTTATTCCCTCCAGTTTTACTGAGGTATAATTGACAAACTGACTGGATTACTGCTAATCTAGGATGCTTCTTAGCTGGTTGAGCCCCTGGCGAGGGTTAAAGGGATCTTGAATTTTTCCGGCAGATTTTTACCGTTGCTCAGCATCCCTTCCCCCACGCCCCCCTCCTTTTTAAGTAAGCTCTGTGCCCTATGTGGGGCTTGAACTCATCAACCCCAAGATCAAGAGTCTCATGCTCTACCCACTGAGCCAGTCAGGACCCCTGATCAGACCCCTTTTCCCCACTGTCCCTTGGGTCAGTCTCCCAGGGGAGTTCCCGGTGCCTCAACAATTGGTCACAGACAAGTCTAACTGGTCCTCCCTCGGACACAGAGGATAAATACCACAAGTAGGAGCAGCCGAGCCCCAACTTTGACCAAGAGTTTCTCCCCTCCTTCCCTCACTACGTGACTCGGAAGGGATTTCAATACCAACAGCCGTCTCTTCCACCCAGGTTGATTCCATCGGGCCAAAGGAAGAAAGTTTCCTATTGAAGAAGCCACTGCGGTACCGGTAGGGGGTCCGGAGGTCCGAGGGCTCCCCTTTCCGCGCAAGGGCGTTCAGTCGCAGCTCCGCGACTATCGCGATAGAAGAGCGAGGTCGGCGCTGGCCCTTTAACAGCCCCTTCCCGAGGGCCTGCCCCGCGCGTGCGCACTGCGGTTCTGCGCTTGTCATCATGGCGACGCGGGGCCATGTGCAGGACCCTAACGACAGGCGCCTCCGGCCGATTTACGGTGAGTGCCTGGGGCCAGCCTGTTGTCGGCGGAACGCGTCGAGGACTGCTGAGGCCGGGGAGAAGGTCCAGGAGGGGCGCTGAGGGGGCGGGCGCGGAGCTGGCTGGCGCGGGGGGCGGACCGCGCGGGCCTCTAGGCCGCAGCCACGGGCCTCGCGTAGGCGCCGGCCGGGCCTTCCTGAGCCCTGCGGTGGCAGCGGCGCGGTCCAGGCAGCGTCAGGTTGGCAGAGCTGGTCAGATGTGCAGGCCCTGTGAGACACACTCTCGCTGAGACGTGTGCTGCTTGCAGGCTGCGTTAATGCCGCACCAAGGAAGACCCAGGATCTCAGGTGGATCCCAAACCAGGTGAAAGCTGGCTCCGGCGTGAGGGTGCGACACTCTACTTGAGGGAAATTCCTCATTAGAGATTTTTTACTTACGAGAACCGGGCCTAGGGGATTGTCTGACTAGTTGTGCTCGGTCCACATGGAGAAACAGGTCCAAAGAGGGAAAGGGGCTGATGCAAGGTCACCCAAATCGAGTCAGGAGCAGGCCGTGTTCGAAGCTCCCAATCCAGAGCTCTTTGGAGAAACAGCTGCTCTGGGCGCACGTGGGAGGCGGGGTGGGGGTGGGGGTCGTGGGCCCAAAATAGCGGTGAAGAGACAGTGTAAGCTCTTGTCAGAGGGGCATGCAGGGCTGCTGCAAGGACTTTTCCTTTCTGCAGCTTCTTTGGTTTTCTCTGCAGCTTCCCTCGTGCTTGCTAAATGGATCCCCCTCAACGCTTACCTCAACCCTCAGGCTTTAAGACCTTGATGTCATCCTGGTACCCGACTGTGAAAAATCAACATATTTGAGCCAGGGAGAAACACCTTTTCAGTAACCGAGATGTTCTATAATTGGGCAGTGGTCCTTTTTGCAATTCCTCTCTCTCCTCACTGATGGTTGGTCTGTCTTAGGGAATGGTGAGGAAGGCTTCAAGGTCAGTGGTTTTTGCCAAACTAGACCTGAGTTTATAGTTTAAATGTTATTAAATGGAGATCTCTCCACATGGCTGAGATCATTCAGCTTTTTTGGAGGAGGGGGCAACTTTATTTCTGGCACGGTTGGTCCTGCATTTAAAATTTGTATGATGCTTTACTCACATCTCATTTGATTCTAGCAACAACGTTGTGAGGTGGGAAATAATAGCTAATGTGTATAGACCGATTATTATGTCATTCTCTGTGATTGGCCCTTCACATGGCTTATCTAATTTAATATTCACACATTACAAAATCTTCAAATAAAAACACCCTCCCACAGATGAGGAAAATGGGGCTTCATTGATGTCTAATTTGCGTAAGGTCACTCAGCTAACATTTGATGGAGCTAGGATCTAAACCCCTGTGTCCCAAGCTCACCCTCTTAGCCACTGCTAGAAAATAATTTACTTTGAGCTGAAGACACTGACTTGCCAAAGGTCACACGGGTGGGGAGTGGCAGAGATAGGACTCTATTTCCGTTTGCCCATGGTGTATGTTACCATACTCTCCAGTATATATTTTCAGAGAATGGGGATGAAATAAGGATGATTGAAGGTAGGAACTGAATCCAGCCAAGGTTCGCAGTTTCTGGCTTATTATGACTCTGCAGCAGCAGCTGCCTGCAGACTTCTTTTTTTTTAAACGTTTTATTTATTTAAGTAATCTCTTCACCCATCATGGGGCTTGAACTCACAACCCTAAGATTAGGTCGCATGCTCCTCCTACTGAGCAGCCAGGTGTCCCCCCCCAAACTAAAAAGATTCAGTACTTTTCTTTTTTTTTAATTTAAATTCTAGTTAGCTAACATGCAGTGCAGTGTTGGTTTCAGGAGTAGAATTCAGTGATTCATCACTTACATACAACAGACACCCAGTGCTCATCATAACAAGTGCCCTCCTAAATACCCATCAAGCCCATCCCCTACCCATAAGATTCAGTACTTTTTTTTTTTAAGATTTATTTATTTATTTGAAAGAGAGAGAGCACTTGCATGCTTGGAGGAAGAGGGATTGGGGGGTGGGGGAGAAGCAGAGGGAGAGGGAGAAAAAAGAAACCCAAGCAGACTCTGTGTATGGAGCCTGGCTTGGGGCTCGATCCTAGGACCTTGAGATCATGACCTGAGCTGAAAGCAAGAGTCTGATGCTTAGCTGACTGTGCCATCCAGGCTCCCTAAGATTCAATATTTTTGAGAATAATTGGATTTCTAAAATTGTTCTTGAGGACCAAAGAAAATGTCTTTGGTGTCCTGTAAGTCATTTAGAAATAACAGTATTTTGGGGGCGCCTGGGTGGCGCAGTCGTTAAGCGTCTGCCTTCGGCTCAGGGCGTGATCCCGGCGCTCTGGGATCGAGCCCCACGTCAGGCTCCTCCGCTATGAGCCTGCTTCTTCCTCTCCCACTCCCCCTGCTGGTGTTCCCTCTCTCCCTGGCTGTCTCTCTGTCAATTAAATAAATAAAATCTTGAAAAAAAAGAAAAAAAAAAAAGAAATAACAGTATTTTGAACTACCCAGTAAGAAAAACCTTGTCCATTTCACGTTGCTAAAAGTTAGGATATGTTAACTGAAAGTGACAGGTCGTATTGGCAAAACTGAAGCCAGAATTATGTAGCTTTTGTTATAGGTACATGGGAAGAGTATTAGAAGAAGCTTTCTTTAAGAATTCCAAAGCAATTAATATCAACTGGCAGGAATAGGAAAAGAGAGGGTACCAACTGTCTTTGACTTCAGCACTCTTGACCTCCAAACTTTGGGACAGCTCCTGCTTTTGTGTTTAAATATATTAGTACCCCTAAACCACTACTGTTCCTTGAATTCAGACATTCATTAGCTGGTATATGAAAAGCGTATGGTTGGTAGGTAGTGCTTGCCCACCAGCCAGAAGTTAACAACTGTCAGCATGAATTGAGTGCTTATTTGTATGCTAACTGTCCTATTAAGTAGTAAGATTATTGTGATCACAGTAGTAAACTGAAGGCCAGAGATTAACTTGCTCAGAGTTGCAGCTAGGTAGATCTGGGATTTGAACACAGGCATTGTCACTGAGAGCCCAGCCCTTCACTGAGTTCAGAATTAGCAGCATTACTGTCTTTGTACAGCATTATTTGTACTGCCAGGGTTTTAGCGTTTTACAACTGTTGGAAACTTGCCTGTGACCTCAGCTCTTGCTGAAATTTGTTTAGGGTAGAAGTGGACAGGACTGTATGGGTGATCAACTATGAAATCGTGGTGAGTTGAGATGTGGTGGGTTGAAACTATATTTTCAATGTGTAGGTTTGGAATAACCTTTCAGAAAGCTCGTTAGTTGAAACATCTTCAGAGTGCTTCTCATTACTCAGAAATTGGTAAGTTTAGGTATTATATTTTTAGTGTTTGAAAACCACACCTGACCTTACTAGAACACCTACTTTATTCATTTTCCTTTTGCTAAAATTATTGCCTTGTGCTGTGTGGTTCTTTACAGATTTTGTACTCTGACATGACTTGGTGAGCCCCCATGCTTTTTTCTACCATTATTATTTAAAAACGTTTTTAGTGTTTAGGGGGACAAGCAGTGTGGAAGTGATGGTCGGTTATGGCCTGTCATAAATTTGTGTAGAATACAAGAATTGCTGGGTCAGCAATTGTAAAATAGAGAAGTTTCAAAGAAAAAATATTCCCTTAGTTTTTAGAATGCACATACACATTTTTATTTACTTTCTTGGCACACGATCTTTTGTTCTAATCTGTCTTACTGGCTTCCAGTCTTGCTACAGTCTGGGTCAGGTGTAACATACTTTCTAGCTGTGTTTCCTGAATGATAATGACTTTTTAGTGAGTTAAGATGTTTCCCTTTGGTACCTGGCCAACTCCAGGTAATTATTCTGCTATATTTCAATAGTAAGCACTCCTGAGTCCTCAGTCCAATGTGCTATTTATTCTGAGCCTTCTGTTGGGCATTGTTAGCCCAGCGAGTCATGTCCTGTTTTCCCCCAGGAGTGGCAGGGCATCTTGGTTAGTGAAGATTATCTTGCCCTTCTTTAGAAAAGTCACTTGGTACAACCTGTTTTCTTTTTTTGAAATTATTATGATCATTTAAAAAGGTCTGACTTAGACCTATACATTCTAAAGCATCTTAGACTTAAAGGAATGATTTTAATGCACAGAAAATTCCTAGAAGAATACATAGAGTAGAGCATAGGGCAGGACTGAGAGACTAATGCCTTTCATGTTATGCCCCTATGAACTATTTGGATTTTTTAAAAAATTAGGTTATTATTTTTTAACCATGTTTTGCACTATTTTTATTATTTAAAAAATTAGTTGGGGCACTTTGGTGGTTCAGTTGGTTGAACATCTGACTCTTGGTCTTAGCTCAGGTCTTGATCTCAGGGTTATGAGTTTGAGCCCCACATTGGTTGCCATGTTGAATGTGGAGTGGAGCCTCCTTAAAAAAAATTAGTTGAGGGGTGCCTGGCTGGCCTAGTTGGAACATCATGCAACTCTTGATCTCTGGGTCATGACTTTGAGCCCCACATTGGGTGTAGAGATTATTTAAATAAGTAAAACTTGGAAAAAAAAAAAGAAAGCTTTAAAAAAATTAGTTGAAAAGATTTTTAAAAAACCTAATAGTATGAATCATCACTAATTTTTGGTTCTAGAACGTACTGTTGTGGTCACTTTGTATGCATGTATCTCTCATTTTCCTGATAGACTACTCAATTCCTAGAAGACTTCCCCCCCCATATGGTTTGTTCATTTCTGTTTTCCTTTCTTCATTCACCTTATTATTGAGGGCCCAAAATGCACTAAGCACAATGTAGATTCAGGGAATGAAGGAGTACCAAACAGCACAGCAGAGACACGGTTTCTGCTTTCAAGGAGCTTGTAGTTTCAACAGATTTCTTAAAAATAATGGTACACATAATCTTTACATTTGTATTAAGAGCTTTTTTTTAATAAAGATTTCATTTGAGAGAGAGTGTGCGCACGCGCACATGCACGCGCGCACACACGCACACACACACACACATGTTGCTGGGGGCGGAGGAGGGGGTGTGCAGAGGAAGAGGGAGAAGCAGCGCAGGGAGCCCGACTTGGGGCTTGATCCCAGGACCCAGGGATCATGACCTGAGCCGAAGGCAGGTGCTTAACCAGCTGAGCCACCCCAGGCGCCCTGTGTTAAGAGCTTTGAAGGAAAAATGTAGGTTGCCATGAGTGCATACAATGTGGGCATCTGAGCTGTTGGGGACAAGATAAGAAAAGTTTCCCTATGGAAGTGACATTTTACTTTGAACATGGAACAAGAGCAGAGGTTAGTCAGGCACTGATAGGGGGAGTGTGTAAAAGGAGCTTGCTCCACCTGAGGACCTAAGAAAAGGCTTGTGTGTTGGCAATGCAGAGATTGGTTGAGGTGAGGCTACTGTGGTAGACAGACTCAGTTTTGTAAGCCATTTTAAGAATTTTGAAATTTGTTTTAAAGATAGTGGGAAGCAGTGAAGAGATTTAATCAGGTGATCAGGCTTGCAGTTTAGAAAAATAGCTCTGAATACTCGGGGCGGGGGGGAATAGTTTAAAAGGGGGCAAATGTAGGCTGTGAGGTGATTGGTTAGGAGGCATCATTCCTTTTTAATTTAACCCCTCCCAGTCATCTTGTGAGTAGTAGGTATTTAACAGAATTTGTTGATCGAAGGAGTGTTTCACCTACAATTTGTATTCTTGGTAAAAGCAAAGCTCCTATTCTAAAGCATTTAGAATTAAGCGAAGTTGGAGCTATGTTGTATTCAGTCTTTTTTTCCTAAATCGAAGCAATATCTTTAGTAGTCTTTGAAGCTCTTGTAGGAAGTGGTAACAATGCAGGTTGTCATTTTAGCTGCTCTAGGACTTTCACAACAGCTGTAAGAACACACAGCCCTAAAAGCTTTCTTTCTTTCTTTTTCTTTTCTTTTTTCTTTTTGGCACGACTGATCTCTCTCTTTTTTAAAGTAAGCTCTATGCCCAACATGGGGCTCAAACTCATGACTCTGGAGATCAAGAGGCTCACACTCCACAGACTGAGCCATGAGCCAGCCAGGTGCCCTAAGATTGATCTCTTTCTTACTGATAAGTATCCCTAAGTATGATTGGACAGATTAATCCCAGGGCCTCTTCTACGGGGCAAGTAGACAGGCCTGCATGTGTCAGGGCCTACAGCTGTCTGCGTCTGTAAGGAAGAGTCACTTCTGTTCCAGTTGTTACCCAGGAAGGTGGCTGGCTCAGTCATTTAACAGATTTTGATCGACTCTTGCCAATGATTTAACCCAGTGTTTCCCAAATTTCTATCATTCTTCTATCCAGTCTGATGGTTCTAGCTTTATTATAGTATTATCTGTACTATTATTTACTTAATATTTTTCTGTAACTTGATATTTAACTTAAGTTTATTTAAAAATAATCTAAATCATTATCATTAATGGAGGACCTGTCACTTGTGCTGAGGAAACAAAGTGATAAAAATAAAATGAAAACAAAACAGTGGTGTTAAAGTCTTAACTAGATTCTGATATTGGTGTGGCTCTGAGTCTGAAGTCTGTTCCTTTGCTGTTAAAAGAAAAAACATTAGAAAGTATTAAAGAAGTGGCTGGCTCAGTTGGAAGAGCATTCAGCTCTTGATCTTGGGGTCATGAGTTCAAACTCATGTTGAGTGTAGAGATTACTTAAAAATCTTAAGGGGAAAAAAGTATTAAGTGACTGGCTAACCCTAAACTGAGACCGTCTCTTTAATACAAGGGAAATGGTGGAAGAGATCAGCTTCTCAGTGTATTATCTAGTGCTGACTGCAAAGACCACCTAAAAACATTTCACTCAGAGTGGTACTCATTGCTTTCACCTATGCACCATCATCTTACTGTTTCCTATGTCTGATTTGTGGATGGCTGATTTCGTTGCCCGTTACTAAGGCAACAACACCAATCCTTAAGGTCAAACCACAGTTACCATTGAGTAAGGTTTATTTATTTATTTATTTATTTTGAGAGAAAGAGAGAGAGGAGGGCAGAGGGAGAGAGTAACTCTAGTATACTCTGCGCTGAACGTGGAGCCTGACATGGGGCTCAGTCCCATGACCCTGAGATCATGACCTGGGCTGAAACCAAGAGTCAGGTGCTCAACTGACTGTGTCACCCAAGGGCCCCACTTTTGAGTAAGTTTTAAAAAAACATACTAAAAAAGATTTAGGATATCATTTTATTTATATATTTATTATTTTTAATTAATTATTTTTTAGAGGAGAGGGATTGAGGGAGAGGGAGAAAAAGAGTCTTAAGCAGGCTCCACGCCCAGTACGGAGCGGGATGCAGGGCTCAGTCTCATGACTCCAAGATCATAACCTGAGCCAAAATCAAGTTGGAAGCTTAACCTACTGAGCCACCTAGGGGCTCTGGTTTTATTGGCCTGTTTTCTCCGAGGGCTACATAATTTATATTCCAGAGTCAATAATGTAAAATGAAATAGACTTTCCCCATCTAGGCATCTAGGAAAGGGGAGCCTGATAGCAGACTGGCTGAATGTAGTGGAGTGTTTTAGTTAAACTTTTGGGTGCAAGGAGTGGAAACCCATTGACACAAGCTCTAGTGAAGGGGGCTTGCTATAAACCCTGGTGGGAGCCTAGAGC